>NC_044313.2:24362972-24662972 GCF_007474595.2 Lynx canadensis
CCTTGCCTTCTCCAGGAAAGTATCTCTGATCATATCATGCCTCATGCATCTCCCTCACTCTGAGAAATTGCCTAGCACTTTCTCAAGAGCTTTTGAACATTGCTCAGAGAGAGTGTCAGGCCTTGTAGTCCCACCACCGCACCTAGTCTGAAACAGAACGAGGACAACATTGTCAGTCTTGTTTACCAATATATTCCCTTCGTTGAGAATAACAGGAACATATCAAGTGCTCAACAAATGGTTGTTGAATGAATGAATGAATGAATGATCAACACTTCTGTCTCAGACAGAACCTCTCACAGCCCTGGGTACATAGTAGGTGCTCAATCAAATTAAGCTATGATCAGCCAATGGCTCTGCCACTTTTAAACTCCAAAAAGACCTTGTTCTGACTGACCATGAGGGCTTTCGGAATCAGATCCTTAAAAGTTGCTTGCAGAAATCCAAAGCATTTGTTTACCCCATTAGCTAGCTATGGAGTTAAAGGCAGAGCTATTAAAAATTGTAAAAGCCGAAACTCTGAAATAAATAGATATGTATCCTCGTTATAATGGTAATGGGGAGAGGACTGAGTTTAATAGTCTGTTTCTCAGTCCACAGCCCAACTGTCTTCATTATCGGCACTGTTGTTTTTACAATACAATTATCTTTAATAGGAGAAGGCCCCAGAAAAGAGATCTTCCTGGGAGCTGTGCTTTAGAAGAGGGGGTATTGGGAAATTGCTGGGACTTAGAAAGGGAAGGACAATAGGGAGACCCAGCTGGGTCATGACTCAGTAGCTCCTCTGTACCCCAGAATAGAACTCAAGAGAAGCTGTGCCCAGAAACACACAATGGAAACTGGCTAATTCATGGCAAGAGGTACATGGTAAGTGGGGAAGGCTGGAGAAAGTGGAGCTGGGGATGGTAACTATGATTAACCATGCTGCCACTCCCCCTCCTCTGCACCCTAGTGATGAGTGTTTGAATAATCCTCTAAGTGCATGTGAGGGACGACTCTCAGAGGTGCGGGCATGATTACATTGTACTGAATCCCATTAAGCCCTTCTTTGGTTAATGGTGCAGAAAGTTTCTGATCTGAAACAAAATTGAAACAGATCCTGACAAACAGTCCACTGAACAAGGAGGGAGTAAGGCTTTCCTGCCCCTCGTGTCCACCAAGAATGGGACAACAGCTGCCTCTTTTTTACCTGTACAGTCATCCGGAAAAGTTTCTGGGAACACCAGCTACTCGGTGCTAATGCAAACATCTTCCGATTGGGAAAATGAAATGAGAAGTAGATCACTGTCCTCTTTTGTTATCCCTTATGAAGCCAGACAGCTCTGATGTCAAATCCTGACCCTGCCATCTACCGAGCTATAGGACAAAGGGGGATTCTCTAACCCTCTCTGAAATTCAGATTCCACCCTTAAAAACTAAAGAGAATAATATCCATCACACCAAGATCCTGTGAAGATTAAAGTAGAATTAAAGAAAAGAAAATGCACACATAGCAGACATGCATTTGGCATGAAATAAACATGAGACACAACAAATAAACTGTGACAACAGTTTCACTTTGCTGACTGGTGGGTAATAACTGGTGGTGTGGCGAGGTGGAAACCGCATTCTGAAGCATCACTGCTTTGGAAACAGGAAATTACAGATTTTCCAATAGTGGAGGAGACTGAGAGGTGTGTGGCTGATCTCATTCTTTTGGGCTGAATTACAGAAACACTTGTGGTCCCCTGGACAACATATCCACTTTCCAGGCCAGCATTCACAGGCTGCACCTAATCATATGAGGCTCCCGGATAATTAAACACCATGAGTGCCACCTTTCCTATAAAACACACTGCACAGCATACACGCCACGCCACTACTCTTCCTTCTCATGCCCACGGAGACACTACTAATTAACGGCAACAGTCTTTCCTACTGAAGCACGACAACACAGCCTTCTATGCAGCTATTAGTAATTAATCAAAGGTGATACACAAAATGGAAACAATTCGACACCCTGGGGCCAGACATATCCCATCCATGTACTACTAGAAAAGCAAATACCTGTGTTATAATATGGGGCAAATTACAGAACAATTCGCTGAGATTAAGGGAAAACATTCCTTGCTATGCTGGCCTAGTAAATAACAGTATGTAACTTTCACAGAGCCTCAGCAGATCTCCTGGGAAATAAACAAGTCGTCACCATTTATTAGGGACATGCACAGCAAAGCTCTGAAAGGAGCAAAAAGACACCAAGCCAAAAGGATTGATGGGCATTCTGTAAATAAAGAGCCCCTCCTGGAGCCTCTCTGTCTCAGCAGGAGACACTGGGGAATCATCAGCATCTGGATGGTAATTGATGCCACGCTGTAAGAATCAATGAGACAGGATTGCTCTGAGAGCACAGGAAGTGAACAGAGAAGAGGAACCTATGAAAAGCTCTGAGAACAACCCATATTTCAAGGGTAGGCAGAGGAAGAGGCACCTGTTTAGGAGAGGAAGAAGATGCTAGATGCTGGAGAAGTAGGAGGAGTAGCTGAAGCACACATTGTCAAAGAAGCAAGGGTGAATGTGCTTCCAGAACGAAGCAGCTTCCAGAACGAAGACCCCAGTGCTGCAGACAGTCAACTAAGTTAATTATCGAGAGGTGTTGTCTAGATATAATTCAGAGACATCTTTGATGAACTTGGCAAAAGTAATTTCAATGGAGTGGACAAGGAGCAAGTCAGTCTCAAGTGGGTTAAAGAGAAGGAAATGAAAAAACGGGACAATGAATATAGATAGCTCTTAAGAAATCTGCTTGCAAATGAAAGATGGGACATTTATAGACAGGAACATGGGATTCAAAGAAAGTTTTCTTGTTTTTTTTTTTTTTTAATTTAAGGATAGTAGATATTTAAAAATATTTAAATACTGATGGGAAGTCTGAAACAGGAAGGAATATTGAAGAGATAGGGGAAGAAGGATAATGGGTAAAGCCAGGTGCCTGAGAAGTCAGAAGGGATGGGATTGGGCGTTTGGATTGAGAAATTTTATATAGCCATGAAGATGATTCTTTTTACTTTTCTTGGATAGTTTGATCTATCCACATACTGGATACATAGTAAGGACTCCATAAATTTGAGGGTTTTTTTTTTTTGTTTGTTTGTTTTTTTGTTTTTTTTTTTTAGTTTCTTTGAGTTGGGTTCCATCTGCCTTGAAATGTAGAGCCTGAGACCAGGGCTTTTATGCAGGTAGTACTTATTGTTGTTTTCTGTGGGAGGCTCTTTTGTCTGTTTGTTTGCTTGAGTTTGAGAAATGATCCTAGGGAACAGAAGTGGCAGAACTAGAGAGTGGAAAACAAGGAGGGAGAAAAAGCCATCCCAGGGAGTGTCACTCAACTGGTTATTACTATGAGTAACTGGGGCCCAACCCCACTGGGGACACTCTAAAGACCCATAGAGAACGAGGCTCAGTATCGCCCTCCTGACACAGGAAGAGAGGAATGAGTATGCACTGGCTCCTGACTCCTATCAGTCTAATTGTCCAGGAGGGTCTTGACACCTTTGCACCTCAAGGTTTGTACCTGCATCAGGATGGCTAAGGGGTCTCTCATAAGTATCCCATTTAGGGAGGAATCAGCCCATAACAAAAAGCAAGAGGTTCACAGTGCAGCTGAGGCAAGGTGACATCAGGCCACCTGTGTGCACAGCTAGCTGCGGAGCAAACAGGAGCCAGAAGGACGTGAGATAGGACCTTTGCGATGCCCAGCACGAAGATCAACTAAGCATCATGACCTTCACAATCAGGTTGCTCATTTGTTTTTGTACACGGAGGCATTTCAAATACTAACAGCAACTTTTACATCAAGCCACTAAAATCATTGCCTGTACAGGAGACACATCCCAGCAACATGCTATTTAAGGATCTTCCATTAGCGCTGGCTGTTGAAAACAACTCACTTAAGATTCTGAAAGCGCTTCAAGAATATTCACCTGAAGATGTCTTTATTGAATTTCTTTTGAAGATGGTGTCTGCAACTCTTTCATTTTCCTTTAAACTCCTGTGTTGTAAATGTGTCCCTAATGATGAGATTGCTATTTATTTAACATTCAAATCTCTCCCATTAAGGCCAAATTAACATCATTTAAAATATTGCCAAATAGTTTTTCTTTGAATAATTACACTCTATTAATTTCTGCCTCAGGGCTTTTTTTTTTTTTCTTTCAGAAAGATAACTCTAGAGTGGCCATGCCAGAGAGGCTTTTCTACCTCCCACAGTGGTGCCTAAACCAGGTTCTTAAACAACTATCAAAACCCAGGGGAGCTGGGGGCAAACATGCTACAAGAAGGTACTCAAGAGTCTGGCAAGATAATTAAACCCCAGAATATCTACAGTTACATAGCTGTCATTAGAAGCTGGTTTCTTTGAAGCACTATGGAAGGTATGTGGGAAGATTCTATCATGCACGTATGTTGATACATGAGTTGAATCCATGAATAATTACCAAATGAATTTGGGGAAAAGATTTAGGAATCTTCTATATGACAGGCTTATAAAAACTCTTAAATGAGAATGTGCATACACAAACGTAGCGAGTCTGATTTTTGCATGCGGATTAATCTCTTGATCCTTGCGTTTTATAGGGTTCTGTAGTTTTCAAAGCATTTCAAAGCCATTATTATCTCCCTTGATCCTCACAAAAACCTTCCAATTCAGGCAGGGCCAGGGGCATCATTCCATTCTCCAGAAATGAGAAGATGAGCGTTCTGAAAGTCCAAATGAGTTGCCCAGTGTTCCCTGGCTGGTAAGGTGGCGGAGCCCGACTACAACCCAGGTGTTCAAGTTCAGGGTCCTCTGCCCCACATCAAACCACAGGCTACTTGAATCATAAACTGTCTGAGAGCAGGAACAATGCCTTCTTCCTCTGCCACGCTCTAGTGTACCTGGCATACATCAAGGACCTCAAGAAGCATCTGTTACCTAGCTACTAGTACTTGTTAATTGCTAATACTTCTAGAACATCTTTTCAACTCTTCACAACAGCAACTTGTGTCCAAATTGCTGACTGGCTTCACTGTAGCCCTGGAGTTATCCTAGGACTTCTTTTCTGCGTGCCACTGATCCGCACACAGAATTCCTTGCTGTAGGGGGGCCTTCTCTCCTGACTACACCCACACATTACCAGGAGTTGAAAGTGTGGATCTCCACACTGATACTGGTCTAGTTGTGGACGTTGAGAAGGATTTGGCAGAGTTGGGATGACCTTCCCTTTGAATTTTCTGCTTTATCTACACCTCTAGAAGATGTAGCGTGTGTGTACGTTAATTATGGATCGGTCAGTGTTTTCTCTTGTGTTTTAGATATCTGTATTAGAACTGGGATTTTCCCCCCACAACTGCACTCACAATAAAACTTTATTCAATGAGTAAATGAATCCTCATTACACTGAAGGCCACCTCCCATGCCATGAAGGGAGGATGAAGCCAGGCTTTGCATAGTTCAGTAAAGACACACAAATCTCTTACAATGGCTTATTAGGGCTCTGTTCCTGTTTCTTCATCATACCTCCTAATAGCCAGGGTATCAATCCTATCACTGAAGGGATTTTACTGCTATCACTGCTGAACTACCTATTTTCCAGGATAATCATTAGAAAAGCTACTCCATAAGGAGAAAAGACAGGATTTCCGACCTTCTTGGCTCAGAACACAGAAACCAACTTATCTCTCTCCCCCTGCCCCTACAGAGGAAAGCCGATTTCTCTTTTATCCATGTGGAACGGAGGCATTTCAGGCAGACGCTTTCCCATTAAAACAAGGGCTCTTCTGGGAAGGATTAGCTCCTTTTGATTTCACTATGAAACCCCAGGCCCCCAGGCCCCCTGCACAGAAAAGGCATTGACAGATTAACAAATTTCACAGTGTTCTGTACATCTTCAGCTCGGCTGAAAGCTGGAGATCAAACACTAGGCCCCCTCAAGCAAAACCATCAAGATGACTATCTTTACCTCTTTGTCAATAGAAAAATAAAAGGTGAGGCAGAACCTTCGGGGTCTCTTCTGAACTGTAGGAGCCACATGAGTAGTATAGGGACCCTTCAACGACACACAAGATACAGATCAAAAATAATCACGTTGAAAAAAAAAGAAAGAAATGACTGGGCATGAAGAGCTTTCCTTTAGGAGGGCAAAGTTTTTTAAGGGTGAATTTTTTAATGCAAAATTAATGGGAAGTTTATTATGAAGTAGTTACCTGGGTTTTTCGTTATTAACTTTACTCTCAAATGTGTGCATATACATTTGTATATGACTCACTAATGGGTAAACAATTATGCCTTAAACACACACATAACATTTATTAATCTGCAGAGAAAGGAAATGGATCCATGTCACATGAATCCCGAATGGTTCGGTTGTCCACACCCAAAAAGCCTGACCTGTGACCCATGGAACCAACAGTGCTACAAAAAGTTGGCAGTTTCAAACATTTCTTAGCAGCAGATTGCTTTCGTCAGATGCAAAAAGTATTAAGAACCCTGACATACAGAACAAACAAAAGCTGAGGTGTGCTATTTAAGGAGGGGGTAAGAGGGCCAGATACCCTCTTCCATTTTTCCATAGCTCCTGTTACAAGTTACCTAAGACTCCATGTAAAAACTGCCAAGAACCACATTTAGCAGGGCGGCGGGGGGGGGGGGGGGGCGGGGAGCCAGAAAGAGTGAAGGGGATGGACTGGCGATGGACTGGCGTCCTTTTCTGTAAGATTCTTCCTCAGGTGTATGTCTCTGGTGGCACTAAAATGAAATAAAAGATACCAATACTCTACAAAACTAGAAAATTCAAGTGAATAGACCCCTTAAAGTTACGAAAAACCAAACCCACCAAAGTCCTTTATGCTCCTCCTATTGTTATGTAGCTGCTCCAACTGCAGGCAAAGAAAATAATGTGGCTGTACAAGGCTCCCCTTTGAGACCCCAACTATGGAGTGACAGCAAGCATCTTTCAGAAAAGACACAGTTCTCAATGTCCAGCTCTACCTTAGCGGTACTCCCCAGAGAGGTCACCCATGAGGGGGCGTGCTGGACCCAATTCTCTCTGCACTACAGCTTTTGAGATCATTCTTTTCAGTAGCTTGCTGGCAGTGTCGGCAGAATGCCATCTACCCTGATGGCCTGATGCCCTGCTCACATATAAACCTGTGGGTTTAAGCCCTGGAGTGAGAAGCTACCGTTGCTCTGAGGAGTTTCTGCCCTCCCAAAAGCCTTCTGCAGCAGCTTTACTCCATGAACAGAATGAGGCTTCTTTGCCTTTTCCTTGCTTCTGAGATAGACATTAGGCACTGCAGTCCAAATCTCGCCTTCCCCACAAAGCCTTTCCGGATGCCCATTTCAATTTTCAAAACCCATCCCCTCCAAGAAAGATTCAAAACTCGCACTGATTTCAGACATTTCTCCGAGGTGGCTTCCAATAATTAAAACAAAAGCAATAAGCCACAACAACAAATCAACAGATAAAGGAAAGCAGCCACATAAACACAAATGGCCAGCAGTCGAGGAGAAAAGGAAGAATAATAACACACAATGTGATGCAGGGAAGCTGCTATAATTGACACAAAACTTAGTTGTGAGCTTTTTAGCACTACAAAGAGGGAAACGCGCAATCACCTAGATTTAATGAAAGGAAACAGAAAAGGTTCACCTCCCCAGGACTGTCCTACCTGACAGTCCTGCCACCTCACTCCCTCCCACAACTACACCTATCCTTGGACAAAGAGATCCCCGGGCATTGTTTTCTCTTACTTTCTTAACTTCATCCCTGCCTCCCTTCTGCCTGGAATGCTCTTTTGCCCTCACTTACCCAGCTGGTACTCCTAGTCTCCCTTGCTGGAAAGCTTGCACAGACCCTCCTTCTGAAGCTCCCCCCACTTGCTTTAAGAGCAACATGTGCTTTGCGCTAACACAGCTCTCATCATGCTACATAATAATTGTTTAGCTGTCTGTGTTCCCCACTGGGCTGACTGTATTTTAATATATTTAAATGAATGAATATGAAAAGGGTACTGAATAACATAATGGATAATTGTTGGACAGCAGTTTTATAAAAATGCAGAGACATCCTACATACGGTCATTTCTCGTGCAGTGAACAATTGGCAATTACCCAAAGTTGTCTCATATTGTTAGTTGGGGAAACAAGATTCCCTTGCTTTAAAAAGATAACTAACCGCATTCCCTGAGAATAAGGACGGTGTCTTATCTTCTCAGTTCAGTTCAGTTCAATAAACATTTATTGAGTACCAGTCATTATGCTAAGTGCAGGAGAAACAGTGATGAATAAGACATAGTCTTGTTCCTCTTAAAGTTTACAGACCTGGCTGGGGAGACATAACACACGTGGATAAATAGTCAGCAAAGGGGCTTGGTCCAATCCTGATCAAGGATGCCAGGGAAGACTTTCTACAGGCAGCAATGCCTAAGATGAATCTAAGGATAAGTTTGTCCAGTAAAGGGACATTCCAAGCAGGTGGGAAAACGCAAGAAAGGCATGTTAGGCAACAAATGACATGATGTGTGTATGGAGACCAAACAGGTTTATCGTTTATGGGAGGGTAAAAGATAACCAGGAAGGTATATGGGGATTCCCATGAAGCTAATGGAGTATGCAGGATCCAGATCGTACAGGGCCTTGTAGGCAATGTTAAGGAAATTAGATTTTAACCTATAGGTGATGAGCAGCCACTGAAGACAGGAACATTGATTTTTGTTGTAAATAAATTACTTTGAAAGTAGTGTTGTGAATGGATTGGGGGTGGGGGTTGCTGGTCTCGGAATGAGAAAATCAGTTTGCAAGCTTTTGTGACATTTCAGAAAATACATGATTAAGGTTTATAAATGGTTTTAAATAGCCAAGTAATAATGGTGCTTCCCTTTTCCTCTCATAAATCACCCTAGAGCAACAAGGAAAACAAGAAATAAAAATACAAACTCAATACTCAATGAAAATATAACCCTGAAACACAATATATGTGGAAGCCAAATTCAGTGAAGAACAAACAGAGTACCGACAGGCACCAGGGCAAAAAATGCCTACAGCTACAAATCTTAGATCAAGCTAGAGAAATAGCATTCTCCAAAGATGACATTTCCCAAGGAGCAAAACTAACAATCAATTATTTGGAACCTAGGGACTGTGGCCCAGGAATTGGCAGTTTGTTTATTCTTAGAGCTGACTAATGACAAGAAGTTGGAGAGGTGTGGCTGGATGAAGAAGCAGCCAGGTGGTTTTATCTTTTGTAAAGAACTCATTCACAGACAAACTATCTTTAGTTATATGGAACCTCACTGAGAAACAAAGAAGATTCTTGTTAAGCTGAAAGAGTTCTGGTCTGTCACCAAGAAGAATCTCCTCAAATAGTCCAGAAGAGCTCATGTCATAAAAAAAAAAAATGAATAATGGTTAAGAACCTAAAGATAAAAGAAAATATTGCAGGGATTATAAAATACTATGGCCAAATGAGAGAGAAAGGGACAGAAAAAACACCAGACTCAGAAAATAAATCTGCTTCCAGGAAGCAAATGAAAATTGTGCCCATACTGCTATGATTAAAAATAGCCTGTATGATGAGGAGATTACCTCTGTAAGAGAAGACTTCAAAGTAGAAATACAAGAGCTAAGAATAGATACGTTGGGACAACAAAAGTGATAAAATATAAGCTGGCAAAGTTCAGAAAATAACTTCAACAAGAGCAGCAAAAAAATATAAAAAAGAGCCTGGACACTGCCAAATACTTGTTCAAGGATAATGTGGGTAAGACTTTCCAGTATTTTTTTTTAATGTTTATTTATTATTGAGAGACAGAGAGAGACAGAGCATGAGCAGGGGAGGGGCAGAGGGAGAGAAGGAGACACACAATCTGAAGCAGGTTCTAGGCTCTGAGCTGGCAGCACAGAGCTTGATGCAGGGCTCAAACTCACAAACTGTGAGATCATGACCTGAGCCAAAGCCAGACACTTAACTGACTGAGCCACCCAGGTGCCCTTTTTGTTGTTGTTGTTGTTTTTTTTTTAATATCACCTTGCTCAGTGAGTTAAAACTGATTAGAAGGGAAAAAAATAATGACTCTCCTTTGATTTTCCTGTCTACTGCACACATCCTAAATGTCCTGGAGAAAGAGAACCAAAATAATTAAACTGAAATAAAATATATGTTTCAAAATATAAGCAACAGAAAGTTCTGAGATATTAAAAAGGAAGGAGAAATTGAACCAACTGAATGAGACTTACATTTCAGGAAAAGAAACTCACACAGTATGATCAACCACAGAACATACATTAACAAAGCAAATAGTATTAAAAATAAATATTTTTAAAAAGGACTTTTAGGTATCAAGGGGGAAAAAATTAAGATACCCAAAAGGGAAATATCAGACTGGCCTGACACAGTAACATTCAGTAAGTTAATGGAGCAAAGTTATCATGGAAAGCAAATAATACATGCATTTTATAGCTTAAAAAAGGAAATTAAACCTAAAGAGGGAAACTGTTTACAACATTCAAGAATTCACCTTTTTTGTGGGATGCCTGGGTGGCTAAGTCAGTTAAGCATCTGATTCTTGATTTTGTCTCAGGTTATGGTCTCACTGTTCATGAGATGGAGCCCCACATTGGGCTCTATGTTGTCAGCTGCTTGGAATTCTCTTTTTCCCTCTCGCTCTGCCCCTCCCCTTCTCACACTTTCTCTCTCTCTCCCTCTTTCTCTCTCTCTCTCTTTCTCTCTCACAAAATAAACATTTTTTTAAAAGAATTTACCTTTCTTGAAGACATTACTAAAAGACAAATTTCAGGGGCACCTGGGTGGCTCAGTCAATTAAGTGTCCGACTTCAGCTCAGGTTTGAGTTGGAGCCCCACATTGGGCTCTGTGCTGTCAGCTAAGAGCCTGGAGCCTGCTTCAGATTTTGTGTGTGTGTCTCTCTCTCTGCCACTGCCTTTCTCATGCTCTCTCTCTCTCTCTCTCTCTCGCTCGCTCTCTCTCTCAAAAATTAATTTAAAAAATTAAAAAAAAAAAGAAAAACTGAAGGACAAACTTCAGACAACCAAGAAAAAAATGCAAAAACTACAGAAAGGAACTAGATTTACCCATATAACTAAGATCAAAATAAATGCAGGAATGATCATTCACAGCAGAATGTAAATGCTCTGAATGATTTAATTAACAAAACTAGAATTGGATACAGGTGATAAACACAGGCTAGTTTTTTCTACCTTTGTTCAACAGTACTTCGTAAAATGTTTAAGTCTAAGAGAATTATATTTGAAGATAGAAAAGCAAACAAAGAGATAATATGACCAACCCAAAACAGGTGGTGAAGGAATCTAAGAGAGAGGGGAGGAAAGAGAAATGTATGGAAATTGTATCACGGCTCACAAAAGGAAATCAATAGATATTATCCAGAAATAGAAGATTTGCTGTTATATTCATAAAGCTAAGTAGCTAGAACAAATATTCAAAATTATCAAAGAAACCCAGAGGCAGGAAAGCAGGAAAAGAGATCATATAATGACTTTTTTAAAAAAGAAGCAATTTTAACTAAAAGCTAAGCATACACTGTCAGAAATAAGACACATCTATCATACTGATCAATGCATAAGGCCGAACTCACCTATGAGAAGGAAAGGACTCATTAAATACTGATGGCCAAACAATACACAACTATACCTTCAGTATCAGCAGCGGTTCATATGTAACCCACTCACATTCTTTTACCTTATTTTAAATTTAGCCAATTGATAGTTGCAAATAATAGCATTTAATCTGTGTTTGGTGGTTGATGAAATTCCATGCTTTTCTCAAGAGTGTTGGCCTTTTGCATTATTTGGGGCATTGTTATTCCATTGCTTCCCATCTCTCTCATAGTTTTCTTTTTAAAAATCTGAAAACAGCCTTCAAGGTCCTGGAATCTAATACCCTTGGTCTTTCTGTGGTTATCTCTAAACTCTGTTTCTAGGTCTCATTTACTCCCTCTTTCTCATCTCCCTAATATTAGAGTGCCCTCTGCCCTAGTCTATGAATTCCTTCTCTTTTCTGTCTATATTTATTCCCTTGATGACTTCAATTTTGCAACTCAAAAGTGACATCAACATGCTGACATGCTTCCAACTTATATCCTCAGCCCTGGTTTTCCCAACACCTCTGCTCCTAAAGCCAGCCTCAAATCTCTACCTGTTCCCGACACATCACCATGTGGGGCTCAAGAAAGTACAGGGCCTAACACACCTGGCTCCACGTGCCCATCTGACTGCTGACTCCTGCCACCCTCTTCTGGTTCACCACTCACCGAATGAGACTTTTTCAGGTCATCTTAAAAAAAAAAAATAGTAGTATCCACAGATGTCTAACATTCACATTCCTCATTAATTTTCATCTAAAACATTATCATCATCTAATATATTTGGTAGATAGATGAATAGATGATAGCACAAGATAGAAAGATAGAGAGCAACATTTACAGAGCACTGTTTTTGTGTTTTACAAATGTAATTAACAAACAGAATCTGCCCAGCAACCAATAAACTAAGTACTCAATTGTCCTCTTTTTACAGATAAGTCAAACGAAGTATAGCTCAAGACCACCCAGCTAAAGTGTGGCCTGCCAAGGCTGGGATAAATGCTGGCCATTGGACTCAAAACCACAGCATCTCAACCACTAATGTTTCACAGGCTTTTCATACCTATGTATATATGGATGTATATATTATATACATATTTTCCCATGTCTTCCACTGGAATATAAATACCACTTGGGCAGGAATTTTATTATGTTCACTGTCTTAACCCCAGCTCCTAGAACAGGGGCCTGAAACGTAGCAGGCTGTCAATAAAATTTTATTGACTAACGGGAACTCCTATCTCTTTCAAACAAAATAAAAATTGATGCTTATCAAAGAAAAAACTTTTGCTGGCTTGCAGTACAATAATAATAAAAAGACACTTCAGAATAGTTAGGGAAAAAATCTGGATGTCTGCCGGCAGAGTTACAGAAAACTTTATGCAATAAAAGGAAAAATGAATTTTAAAAAATCTGAACATTTAAAATTCTAAGTCATGTTTCCCAGAAACGGTCCTGTCATGTTCATCATTATATGCAGTATTAGCATTAAGGAAAGGGCAATAAGATTGGTAAATTCATAAATCATCTCTGTGCTTCCACCTTGAAAAAATTAAATAGAGATAAAGAAATAATAAAGCCTTAAACTGGGACCATGGGAATGGAATGAAAAACAAAAAACCATCTGAGACTAAAGGTGATATTAGCAGGGACCTGGATTCACTGAATTTGTTGTCATAGACAGATTTCCAGGTTTCTACCTTGAGTGACCAGGTAGAGGGTAATGCCACCAATGCATCAGGATCAAGGTGGACATGTTGATTTTATTCTAGCTGTGGAACATCCAAGTTGAGATATCAAGATGACTATTAGACAAGAAGGTCTGCTTTCCAGGGCAGAGGTTATAGCTCCCTGGCTTGAGATTCATCAGAACATGGAGATAGTACTTAAGACCCAAGACGGTATATACTGGGTGCAAAGAGAAGCAGGCCAAGGGCAAGAGTTAGGGAGAGCCAGAGTCATGCCTAATACTTTGTTGACTTACTTTGCATTGTATGTGTTCAATAAATATTCATGAATAAGGCAATAATAGTGCTAATGACCTGCCAAGATTTAGACAAAAATATTCTGAGATTCTGGCTTTTACGCAAACTTAGACACAGGGATTTTCTGGAGCCACACAGACCTCTCTTTCCCTCCCTTTTTCAAGCTGGTTTTTGAGTGGATGGCTACATGTCATGTGTTTCAGACCTCAAAAGTCTACACAACTGATTTTTAAAAAGAAGTGACTCCTACATCTACAATCTATCAGTAAGACAAGTAGTCACTGAGTACCCTGGATTTTCAAAGGCTTTCTGTTAGGGCCAAGGATGAGGAGAAAAATTTGTGTATAAAGTATTGTCCCTATCCTCAGATAGTATAAAATGCAATTTGGAAAGACGAAGACAAATCCACTAATATTTAAGTAACAATTCCTAATAGCCCATGTGCTAAGGGAATAGCAGACAAGAACAGCTGCAGTGGTTCAGAGGAAGAGAGGCATACCCAGCTCCCGGGAAACGGGGCTAATCTGGACCAAAGAAACAGGAGTGAGGCAGAGAAAGTCATTCAGGTGCATAGGTCTGAGTAAACTCAGGAGAGTCTAAAGATCAAGGTTCCTATAGGAAATAGCCTGCAAACACAACTGGCAGCAGAAGGGTGGGAAAGCAGAGTGGGAGAAATCAAAGCTGCTCTCAAAGGTCAAGTATGATTACACACACTCATAGACAGACACACACACACACACACACACACACACACACACACACACACACACTGTAAGTCACTCTGGAGCAGAAGCATCACCTTTTCTTTTTCCTCATTTTTGTTCTTCTTTGCATCTCCTTCCAGTGAAACTCAACACCTAAAACAGGGCTTCCCTTTCCTGCCTAAAAATGTGAGTCACACCTAGTTTTCTCCGTGAGTCAGAGCTCTTGGGAGTGAAGGATTTCTGGACTCAGGACATATCAGGGAGTGGTCAGCACTGTAAAGGGAGGGCAAGATTTAGGGAGCTCTACATTTTTCTAGAAAGAAAATCCTAGAGATGCTTCATTTCTTGGGGATTCTCACTCCCAAATGAGACCGGTCACTTTGGACAGCAATGGATCATGGCTTTGGTAAACTACTGAAAGTCAGATCCATTGGAGATGTGGCTCTAAGAAACTTCCAAGCCCTAGTCTAAATCCTGGTCATTTTAAGACCCTTTTGGTATAATAAAACAGCAACCCAGCTGAGGATTCAGTGGGCCACTAAAGACCCCATCCATGATACTGACCCATAACATCTTCATCTTTCACCAGAAGTCCTGGATCCCCCAGAGAATGGGTCACCAAAGCAGAGACTCACCCCAGCTCCACGTGTTCACAACCTCGGGAATGCTGCCCTCATTTTCCTGACTTCACCTAAGCACCCCCACCTCTACCACTGAATGCATTTTCTGGACTCACCTGAATGAAGATATATTCATCCTGAACAACCAGGGAACTGATGTCAATGGAGCGGACAAAAGGCCCACTCCGAGTGGTCTCAGCACATTCCTGGATCCTGCAGGTGAGGTAGTGAGCATCTGAAATGGGAGAGCGACACTTAGACGCAAAGAGAAATGGTGACAAAGCTCTCATCAGTACACAAGGCTCTACCCCATGGGAAATCAGTGATACAGTTCAAAGCAACGAGATTTCATTCTTGTTCACAAAATTTGTAAAAATTATTAAAAAATGGCAATATCTAGATGAGGCAAAGGAGTGGAAGAAAGAGTTAATCTTACATCCTACTGACAAAAGGGTAAACTGGTATAGATTTTTGGAAGAACCAATCTGAAATATCAGAATTTTAAATGTGCATATATTATACCAGCAATTCTAACGCAAGGAATGTCTTCTGGAGAAACACTCGTATATTTTCCCAAAGAGTCAGGAGTAAAGATGCTCACTGGGGTATTGTTCATAGCAGTGAAAAATCAGAAACAGGCTAAAGGTCCCTGAACATGTCAATGAACTAAGGTACACATATTACAGAATGCTATGCTATAATTAAAAAAATTAACTAGAGGGGTGCCTGGGTGGCTCAGTCACTTAAGCAACCAATTCTTGATTTCGGCTTAAGTCATGAGCTTATAGTTCATGAGTTCAAGTCCTGAATGGGGCTCTGTGCTGACAGCACAGAGCCTGCTTCAGATCCTCTGTCTCCTCTCTAACCCTCCCCCCATCATGTGCACACTCTCTCTCTCTCAAAACTAAACATTAAAAAATAATAAGTAGATATGGACACATCCACATCCTGATTTCTCTAGATGTTCCTTTTCAAATAACCTTTCAAATAACCTTTGAAAAAATTATTTGGCAGTATGGTAGTATGATACAATTATGTCCCCCCAAAACCTTGCCTTTATAAACGTATAGGTTTGTGCCACAGTGCAAAGAAAAAGTTTTAAAGGAACCCATAAAAATTAGCTATGATTACTTTTGGGTGAAAAGAATGGAAATAGTGTTGAAGTGAGACCTTTCCTTTCCATATTATATACATTTTTATTATTTTTACAATAAGAATGTATTCACCTATTACTTGTATAAAACCTATAAATCCTCTATAATTACTTGTAAAATCGTCGAAAGATCTCAGCAGGTCAAGAGCCCCTCAAGCAAACCAGGAACATGACAGCAGAAGCTGTTGCTGAATGGGAAAATCTCTGACTCTAAAATGCATCCCAATTACGACCATAGGGTCATCCAAGAAAGATAATTTATTCAGTTATTTGTTACTGGGGAAAAACTACAGGTAAGTCTCTGTAAAGAAACCTGTGTATATATGTGCTTTTATTTTTTTTTAAATGTTTATTTATTTATTTTTGAGATGGTGGGGAGGGGCAACGAGGGCGGTAAAGAGAGAGAATCCCAGGTAGGCTCCATGCTGTGAGCACAGAGCCCAATGCAGGGCCCAAACCCACAAACCATGAGATCATGACCTGAGCCAAAACCAAGAGTCAGACACTTAACTGACTGAGCCACCCAGGTGTCCCCGTACATTTGCTTTTAAAATGGTTATAATTGGGGTGCCTGGGTGGCTCAGTCGGTTAAGCGGCCGACTTCAGCTCAGGTCATGAGGTCTGTGAGTTCGAGCCCCGCGTCGGGCTCTGTGCTGACAGCTCAGAGCCTGGAGCCTGTTTCAGATTCTGTGTCTCCCTCTCTCTGACCCTCCCCTGTTCATGCTCTGTCTCTCCCTGTCTCAAAAATAAATAAAACGTTAAAAAAATTAAAAAGAAATAAAATGGTTATAATTGGGGGACCTGGGTGGCTCAGTCGGTTAAGCAACCGACCTTGGCTCAGAACATGATCTTGTGATTTGTGAGTTGGAGCCCTGCATTGGGCTCTGTGCTGACAGCTCAGAGCCTGGAGCCTGCTTTGGATTCCATGTCTCCCTCTCTCTCTCTACCCCTCCCCTGCTCACACACTGTCTCTGTCTCCCAAAAATAAATAAACATTAAAAAAAACTAAATAAATAATAAAGTGGTTATAACTGAATAGTACTTAAAAGTAGTAAGTGGGAAAGATGAGAAGTAGGAGTCATTTCAGTATTAAAAGTAGAGTAGTCTTTGTTATCACCTAAAACCATGTTTATTACTACATGTATCTAATGCAATTGCTCCCTTGAATGTGTGCACAGGTGTCACGGGTGACAGGGAAGGGGAACCTGCAGGCAGGCGAGATAAAGGCAAACAGGTTAAATAAGAAAAAAGCTAATTGAGTTAAAACATGAATACGTTTAATTATCCCTGTTTATCTTTTTTTTTTTTAAGTTTATTTATTTACTTTGAGAGAGTGCATGAGCAGGGGAGGAGCAGAGAGAGAGGGTGACCAAGAATCCCAAGTAGGCTCTGCACGGTCAGCACAGAGCCTGACATGGGGCTCAGTCTCATGAAGTGTGAGATCATGACCTGAGCCTCGATCAAAAGTTGGACGCTTAACAGACTGAGCCACCCAGGCACCCCTCCCTGTTTATCGTTAATTAACTAATTTACTGATGGCTTCAACAAGTTTTTCTGGTGTGTGAACAATATACTGGGTATTGCTTAGGTATGAGGAATACAACAGTGAATGAGACAGAGGTTTTTGAATCAAAAGGACCTGCTGACTAGGAAGGGGCTCACTCATATTATTTGCAGCTAGCTATTCCACACATTTATGTATAAACATGATGTTAATGTAACAAACACATGTGGGTAAGAAATGAATTCATTATGTGCTACATCCCTACTTCCCGAACGTCCATAGCTGAACAGAGCCTATCTGCGTTGGTATTCTTAATCCAAACATGTCAAACATGGATCTCATTCTTTCCGTCAGCAGTCTTTTCACCCGCCTGTGAGCACAAGCCTCTTAACTTTTCTTTCCTCCATACGCCATGTAATCCAGTTGGTTCCCAGCCCCGACCATCCTGCCTCTGACATGCTTAGTCTCTCCTCTTCTCTCCACAAGCCCTGCCATTTGCCTGGGACAAGTCCTTCTCATCCGTGTGGCCTGTTGCATCCCTTTCACGACTAGCCTGCATGTACATGATGGACTGGGAACTGGATGGACCCGAGGCAGGGAGCCAGAGTCATCTCTAAAACCTAAACCTGACCTAGTCTCTCCCGGCTTCAAAACAGTTCTGAGTGCCCTGGGACAAAGCCCAAACGTCGTTCTATAGAACAGAAGGCTTTTTACAAGAAGCCGAATAAAATCAAGTGCCTAGGGAGGCAGACAAGTAATGTGTAAGAATAAAATGAGCTGGGTGAAGATGACAAACAGCAGTTGGCACACGGCCTCGGCGGCTGGGAGCACTCGGGAGCGGTGGGGACTGCAGTGAAATGGCCAACACTTGACTCTTCATGGAGGAGAAGCTCCTCAGTGTCTGTTCATCATTGGCACACAGGAGTAAGATGTTCTGTGTCTTATAATAAATCTAACTGTCTCTATTTTTTAAATGTGAAATTGCCTGATTTAAAAAAAAAAAAAAAAAGGACAGCTATTCTACATATAAAATAGGGTGCGGGCCAAATACCGTAAAGCCAAACAAAACAAGCCTACATCCAAACATGTCACCTGTTCTGTAATTTGGTCCCTACCTTCCTCTCCAGAGAAGAGACCTTCTTCCCCCTCTTCCCTGCCCCATTAGCAAACCCAGCTTGTTCACCGTTCTGTACGTACAGCCTGCCCTTGACTTCCTCTTTGTCTCTGCGCACACAGAAAGCTAAGAATGGCCTGGCTTTCCACTTCTGGGTGTGAGAGCGAGGGAAGGCCGAGAGCACAGGCTGTGCCGAGCAGCACATGGCCTGCCCACCAGGAATACTCTTGGACCCACAAAGCCTTAGTAATTTTCTCCTAGAATAAGGCACTAAAAGCCAGTGAAAAGCTGCAGTAAATACACATAAAGAAACCACAAGTGTTGACATGACAACCTGCTTCCTTCTTGCCAGCCAGTGTCTCAGAAAGCTCCTTATACTGCTAATCAAAGGTACGCACAGGAGGACATCTGCTTATCCCCCGCCCCCCCACAGGCTCATTTTCTACTGTCTGTTTACTATTCACTCTCCCATTTGGACACTTTGGGAAAAAAAAAAAAAAGAATCAAGTGTATTCAAGGCCACCCCAAACAAAATCAAAACCTACCTAAACCTTGGCCCACAGCAGGTGAGCTCTTGTGCCAAACTCATCCTACTTCTTGGCTCTCCCCCTGCTTGCTACTGCCCAGCATGGAACGAAAGGTCCAATTTAACAGGAAAGCAGCACTGAAATGAGTTTTTCAAATCCACTTAAAATTCAGGGGACTTGCAGTCTTTAGCTGGACTCATATATTGGAAGTCTCAACACTCTTTTTTTTCAAACATACAGAGACATGATAGTAAGTGCTAAGGTACCCACTGCCTGGTGAAAACTCAGAATAGAGAAAAAGAGGAGACTCAATTACCGGGCAGGCCTGGCTACCAGATGGAAGTGACCGAGGGTGACGAGGGACTCAGGGTGTCAAAAGTGAGCAGGGGACACCAAGAGCCTCACATTTGCAAAAGTTCTCAGATTCGGGCTTTGGACGTTATCCTGAAATGAAGCTGGGTACAGTCATGGAGATTTAAAGATGAAACGGAAGGATATTCATCATTTAACTTGAATCCCAAACTAGGCTTCTAATACCTGTGGCCTTTTTATTTGCTTTTAATAACACCAAACGCCTGATAAGATGGCAGGGGTCCAGAGCTCTTGAGCATAGTGTGGTATTTGAAAGCAAGGCCTCTGAAGCCAGATTGGGCTGTGTTCAAGTCCTGGACCTGTTACTTGCTTATCACCCTTGAGTAAGTAGCACGGCTCTTCATCTGTGAAATACCCACAAGTTAGTATCTGCCTCCAGGGACTGTCATCAGTATTGAATAAGATTATGTATGAAAAATGCTTAGCATATCATTGGATACATTTTAAAAGACTAATAGATGGTACCTCTTTCTTAATATGAAACGAGAAGGAAGGGAATTTAACACTCGGCATCTCTCAGACCCTCTATTAATAACAAGTAATGTTGTTTGTCTGTGGAGAGTCAAAAGACCATATCACAGGTCCTACTACTAGTAAAGTCATATTCCAAATTTATACCCCTGTTTAATTTCTTCAAGTACTTTGGGTGTGCAGATAACAAAAAAAAAAAAAAAAAAAAAAAAAAAAATCTGAGCCTGAATAACCAAGGAGGACTTGAAGGAGAAGGCAGCCTTTGTGTGTAGACAAGATGGAGAAGTATATTATGTGAGAAGGAAATTCCTAAAAAGGGAGTGAAAACTGAACATGGCCTTTTAGGTAGGCAAAGCTCATGGAAGGCACTATATAATCACATGTTAATGGATTAGCTTTGATTAATCCATATTCTTAATCTTTTATTTACTATCCTTTCCTTTGAAATGTTCTCAAATGAAAAATCAGAAAGACCAGATTGAATGAAGAACTCATTTGGATATCCCTGTAAGAAAATTAGAGAGTGATTTCCCTAGGGGTTGAGAGTCAATCATTACCCTGATGATTAACGTATTTCTAAATGTCAAATGTCTTCCTAATGTATTCTGAAGAGCTGGTGTAGTCACTGTTCCACTTACAAAAGCTAAAAGTCAAAGGCTTTGTTCCCTGCACTGTCAATAGAGGGATCTACTCATTAACGTTAGAAATATCTGGCTCAATTTAACTAGTTCTACTGCTGGAAGACCCTTTAGGGAAGATAAGAACATCTCCCTAGTGAGTCTGGCCTTCACACCTTCTCACCTAGCAGATATTGGGCTAAAGGTCTCATATAGCAAGAAGGGGTGGTCTCAGACTGACTGATTCATTCTTTTTTGCACTGGGTCAAGGAGTATAGTGAAGTTTCAAGTGTCAGGCACTCAGAGAACTTCCAGGAACCAGAGAACATTCTCAGAAGAATCACAGACCAGTGAGGAAAATGGGATATTCACAAGTGAACATGCCTTGGGGTTTGCACTGGACAGAAGAAGATCTGAGAACTGGAGAATATAGACAGAGAGTATGAAGGAGATTATCTGACATCCTTAGCATTCTTTTATTCCTAAGGAGATATATTTTTGCCAGGAATTCTGTAAGGCTTAGGGAGGCAGTCTCTAACTTCCCCATCCAGCAAGGCAAGTTTCTCATCCATTTATATCCAGTGTTTCTTTCTCTGTCAAACCTTTCCAAAAGGGTCACCTCCTCAGAAGTAGGAATGAAGTCTTAGTTATCTTTGTTTGTCTCCTAAGCTAACTTTATAAAGTCCCAGTAAATGCTAGTTAAACTGAATTGAATGACATTAAAAAACCTAAACACT
Source organism: Lynx canadensis (assembly GCF_007474595.2). Classification (NCBI taxonomy): domain Eukaryota; kingdom Metazoa; phylum Chordata; class Mammalia; order Carnivora; family Felidae; genus Lynx; species Lynx canadensis. The sequence continues at coordinate 24,384,409 of NC_044313.2, forward strand.
TTTGTTATGTTGAGTGATATTGTGACTTGTGGCAATGGTTTGCCTTTGAGATTACTAAATATTCAAACTATCCTAGCCATCATGCCTCTTACCACCTCGGAGAAAGAAACTTTCCTTGGATTCATTCAACTTCCATCCCTTTGGGTAATATACATGTTGTCAAAGTTTGAAAAAGCGAATTAAATTGTGAACAAAAAGTAAATCAGCTCCTCAGGTCCTCTCTTAGAGAAATACCCAGGAGCTATTTATTTTGAATAATAGCATTAACTCTCAGATGCAAACAAGTAAAAACCAGCAGATCCAAGAAACTATGAAAAGTTATTTAGTTTCCACAAGCCTCCTTTTCCTTGATTGAGGAGTGGGGCTAACCTGTGTGCAGGGCACCCACATGCTGGAAATGCCTACACAACCCTCCAGACATGGTAGGTACTGAAAACAAAATCAACGAATTGAAAAACGTAGCTTACCTACCTTATTCCATTCCTGCCAATGTGCTTATGGATTTAGAGTTTTTGTGAAACTTCTAATGACCCGAAGAAGAATTCTAGTGTCTCCTGTTTTCTTATGGCATAGGGGGAATATGGCAGTTATAGAGATTTAGAAATCACAGTGTCCTTGAATATCTTAGGACTCCTGGTACTGCATCCAGAGCTCTTTCCACTCCAATTGCCAAATAAACTGAGCCTGACTGAATATGATGACTAGATGATAACAATAGTGATGACGACAGTGATGACGACAATGATGATGATGACAGTGGTGATAATGATGATGGTGATAATGATGATGATGACAATGATGATAAAAATGATGACAATGACGATGACAATGACAGTGATGACAGTGACAGTGATAACTAGATGATGATGATGATGATGACGATGACAACAAGAAGTAACATTGTTTAAAAAGTTTTTTTTAAACATTTATTTATTTTTGAGAGAGAGAGACAGAGTGTAAGCAGGAGAGGAGCAGAGAGAGAGATGAAGACACAGGATCCAAAGCAGGCTCTAGGCTCTGAGCTGTCGACAAAGAGCTCAATGCGGGGCTTGAATTCACAGACCGCGACGTCATGACCCGATCCGAAGTCAGGGGCTTAACCGACTGAACCACCGAGATGCCCCAAGAAGTAGTATTTTTGAATGCTCACTCTATGTCTTCCGGTGTTGCAGAAGCTGTATGTATTAACTTATTTAGTTCCTGCAACAATCCAGTAAGGAGTTGCAATTACTAGCATCCCCATTTCATAGATGAGGAACCTGAGGCACAACAATTAAGTGATGTGCCTGAGTTCCACAGCTTCTAGGAAATGAAAGAACCAGGATTAGAACACAGGCATATTAACAGCAGGACCAATGATCCCAACTATTATTTTTTTTTAATCATGGAAGGACAATCAGTCTGAGAATTAGACAAGAATCCATGTTCTGGTTCAGTCCTCATCCACAGCTATCTACGTGGCCTTGAGAAAGTTATTGTATATTTTAGTACCTTTTTTTTTTTTTTAATTTTTTTTCAACGTTTTTAATTTATTTTTGGGACAGGGAGAGACAGAGCATGAACGGGGGAGGGGCAGAGAGAGAGGGAGACACAGAATCGGAAACAGGCTCCAGGCTCCGAGCCATCAGCCCAGAGCCTGACGCGGGGCTCGAACTCACGGACCGCGAGATCGTGACCTGGCTGAAGTCGGACGCTTAACCGACTGCGCCACCCAGGCGCCCCGATATTTTAGTACTTTTTTGAAAGTGATGCAATTTCAAAGTACCTTTTCTATTTCAACTTAAAAAAAAAACCAAACTTTGGAACGCTTTTAGCAAAGAAGATCCTATCTTCTCAATATAGAAAGTGAACTTTAGTGCACCATTTCTAGTTGAATGTAAGTCAAGAATTCAGCAGTCCCATTGGCTTAACTCCACACCCCATCCCCATCTTGCCTCTGAGTTCTTAGAACACTGCTAGAGCTCAGAGTTACACAGTTTAAAATTACTGAACTAGTCAATAATCCAAAGTTCTTTAAGAGCCAATATTCTATGTATCTAGAACCTGAAGTTTAGGCTATAGGGTTAATAGTTTTGCATTGGGTGCCAAGACCATTTGATTAGTTAGGATTCCCTGAGGTCTGTTAAGAAGTACTAGGCTTGGAGCACCTGGGTGGCTCAGTTTGGTTAAGCATCTTTGCGGTTCACGAATTTGATCCCCATGTCAGGCTCTGCGCTGTCAGTACTGAACTTGCTTGGGATTCTCTCTCCTCTCTTTCTGCCCCTCCCCCCTCCCACTCCCTGGCTCAAGCTTGCAAATGCACTTTCTCTCTCTCTCTCTCTCTCTCTCTCTCTCTCTCAAAATAAATAAACTCAAACATTTTTTTAAAAAGTACTAGGCTTCATCCTGACTTAGTGAGAAGGTGCGGTGATAGATTGATGGCAGGTGATGATGGCACCAGGACAAGAAATGGTGGCATATGTGCTACAGATTTTGATTCTAGAAATTTCAAATGTGTCTAGATGCTAAAGAGCTTCTGCCTGTATCCAGGTTCACTTACTACGGTATCCCTATGATACATCCAAATGGCTTATGCTTGAGAATTTCTAATGAAGAGAAACTCAGCACTTCACAAAATAGCCTTAGCCATTTTTGGATACCCTTAATTATTACTTTTCTGTTCACCAAACTGAAATCCTCCCCACTATAAATTTTACTCTGTAATAACACCTTTTTTAGTCCATTGATGAAAAAATGTTATAAAAATACTTCTTATATTTGTTAGTCATATATTATGATTACGATATATATAGTTATATAACTATATATATACAGTTATATATTTTTTATAATATATAAAGCACTGGAAGAGAAGGGATCTAAGGTCAAACAGCTTCTAAATGGCAGAATTAATTCGCCAACTCAACTCTGAACTCTTATGGCATCAAGGTGATGAACTTTCTATTGATACTCAAATGTCTTTTGGATGGAGGATATGGGTGTGTATATGTGTGTATCTGAATATGTGTTGGGTCGGGTGTAGGGAGGATCACAGGGGACATTCTGAGAAAAATTATTTCTAGAAGACAATGGGAGAAAAAGTCATTTGAATCCTGAATTGTATGGAAGAAACGGGTTCACAATGATTTTAACCAAACTGGTTGGCTTTGCCCTGTTTAAACCCTGCCAGGGCAAGAGATAATTCAATGGCTTCAGCTTAATCTGGAAGTCTGACTCCCAAAAAGAAGGGCCAGGACTGGACCGGAGTGGAGATTCCTACATCAAAACAAGAACAGGGACTGGCTTACACTGGGTTTGCTCCTACGTGTGGGAGCCAGGTTGAGAAAGAGGGTGGTTAGTGTCACATACAGTACAGAAAAGCGATGCTCTGTGCTGATGTACCTACTGTTCCTCCAGTCTAGAAGAGTGCCGTCCAATGGACATACAATGTAAGCCACAAATAACCTTTACGGATTTTCAGTAGCTACGCTAAAAAGTCTATAGAAAAGTGAAATGGATTGTAACACATTTTATTGAACCCCAAATATCCAAAGTATTATCATTTCATCATGTAGTCAACATAAAAATTATTAGTGAGCTATTTTCCATCATTTAATTCATAGTACATCTTTGAAACCTGGTGTATGTTTTGCACACATGGCATACCTCAATCTGGACAGCATGTTTCAAGTGCTCAGCAACCCCATGTGATGATGCACCTACCACATTGGACAGCACCACTCTAGCATGACTTTCCTGACCCCCTTTCTACCATCCTCCCGGGAGAATCCAACTCATCTCCCAAGATGAAGCTTAACTATGGCCTCTTCTGTGCAGCCCTCAGTCACTCCTCAGCACTAGGGGTACCCTTCTCTTCTGTATAGAAGTTGTTTGTGTGACTTGTCAGGCATTTCTGCCCAGAGCCTACACACACACAATCATGGAAAGCTTAGTTGGCTTGTGCTCATATCTGGCCTTGGAATCAGAACTGGCCCTTCTGTTCCTGATGGGATTAATTTGCCTCACCTACTTGAGCCAGACCAGGCTGGCCACATGGAATAGACCAGGGAGGGAAGAGGTATATGCGGATGCCCAGGCTCCTAAGATTGTCAGATACAATAAGAGAAACAGAAAAAACAGCTCCCTCAGGACTGCACTTAGGCAAACTTGGCGACTAGCCCTAAATCACACATGAGTCATATATGCATCGCCCTGGTGGGAAGTTAGTTGGAAGTCTCATCTGAGTGCTGGGGGGACACTCTGCCCAGGACCCTCAAGTGGCACTCCAACTGGGCTGTTCACCGCGGGGCTTCCCCAGCCAAGAGGTTGGCTGTTGTGAGTACGTGATTTGACACAGTAAGCCTTCTTTGTTCTTCTCTATACTCTCTCCTTCTTATTGTTACTACAACTGTTTAATTCTTCATATTCTCTTCCCTTTATAATTAATTTTTTCCTCCATGAAACCGAAAGTATGGCTATCATGAATTACTGTTATTCAGAACACCTTCCTTTTGGTTCCAACAGCACTTTCTTTGGGAGACTTAAATCAGACAATCGTGTGCTTTCGGCACATTATATCAAAATAACAATCTGCGTGTATATCTGCCTCTCCCCTAAAACTGTGGGCTGGCTAGTCAGGGCTGGCTGTGTCCTATTTATCTGTAAATCCCCCACAGCTTAGCATAGTGCAGTGTTGATCGGATTGGGGTCTGCAAACCAGCAGCATCACCTGTGAGCTTGTCAGAAATATGGAATGTGTGTTTTAACAAGCTCTCCAGATGGTTCATATGCATGTTCCATTTGGGAAGGCTCAGATCTAGTGCAGTGGTTTTTAGTACTGCATGTACTTTAGAATCATGAGGACAATTTCATAAAGGGCCAATGCCCAGGACCTTCCGTGTGTGTGTGTGTGTGTGTGTGTGTGTGTGTGTGTGTGTGTGTAAGTTCTCCAGGTGATTATAATTAATGCTAAGCTTTGAGAACCACTGTCTTCACACACGGAAACTCTTCCATTTCTGTGGAGTGAATGTGAGAGGGTAAATAAACAAGAAATACAAATTTCTTTATCGACATTAGTATGAATGGCCACACATCCCTGTCTTGCTCTGGGAACTACATAGAACATTTAATTGTTGTTTCATAGCCATATCTTGTTTCTATTTTCTGAACATCCTTACAGGTTTCAAACAATTTCTACTACTCCTTATGAATCTCTCCTTCTCACCCCAACAAGTAACACAGTGAACGTTATCTTGACTTGGAAAGCACTCTGATGAGTTACAATTTATTGTGATTTTGTCTTGAAAGTCAAAAGGGGAAGAAAAAAGGTGCCTGGGTGGCTCAGTCGGTTAAGTGTCTGACTTCGGCTCAGGTCATGATCTCACGGTTCATGGGTTCGAGCCCCGCGTCGGGCTCTGTGCTGACAGCTCAGAGCCTGGAGCCTGCTTCAGATTCTGTGTCTCCCCCTCTCTTCCCCTTCCCTGCTCATGCTCTGTCCCTGTCTCTCTGAAAACATAAATAAACATTAAATTTTTTTTACTTTTAAAAAAAGGGGAAGAAAGAAGGGAAAGACATGTTTGCCCTACTTGTATGTTCTTGTTTCCAGCCCTATGACAGCCCAGCTGCCGTGATCATCATGTATTGTTTACAACAGGGTAATTCCAGACCCCAACACCAAGGCTCTTTCTTCATGCCTATGAGGATATAACTGCTGGCTATAATCCCAGCACCATCTGAGGTTAGGGATCCTCAAAGTGTTCTTGAAGGGGCCATCTGGATCAGAATCATGTCATGAGCATGTTTAACAATATGTCAACTCCCAGGCCCTACAGGAGACAATCTAAACCATAACCTCTGGGGTGGATCCCAGGAATCTGCAATAGAACCAGCTTGCCAGAGGGTCATGGATGTTAAAGGTTGATAGAAACGGCCATAAGAACTGTGCTGCTAGAAGAAGCAGAGAATGAAATTTTACTGCTCAAGGTGCTTTTGAGGATAATTTACAAAATAGTAATTGGCAAATCCAGAACACGGGGTAAGTGGTCTGAAATGGGCTGATTAAGGAACAGACTCTCCAACATGGAAAAAAAAAAGTGGAATAACAAAGGAAAGTCAGGGGAAGGAAAAATAACTATTATCCAAGATCTACTAGTTCTTTTAAGATGTTCAGAGAATTGTTATTTTCCTTTTAGACATGTGAATGACCAAACAAAAGGGCTAGAAAAACTGAGGTTTCAATTGACTTCAAATACACCAAATATAAAGAGGTCCCCTTTCCTGTGGGTTCCTAGCATGTCCTGTGTGTGACTATAAGAAGGCTATCAGCTATTCAGGAGCTGCTGGTTTATTTGTCTGCCCATTCCCTTTTAGAATACAGACTGGGTGGGGGGGGGCGGCAGAGACCATGTCTCATTCCCTCTTTATATCTCTAAAAATGCAGGTCATGACTGCCATCCAGGGGACACCCAGTAAATATCCTATAAGAGAATTAGAAAGAAAAGTGAATAAATTATTAATTGTTTCATTTAACAGCGAGGGAACAGGAACCCCAAGAATTTTAGTTGCTGTCCTGGAAACACAGCCTCTCCATGGAAAAACTGAAATTAAGATCTAGGTTTCTACTCTCCCAGTCTGCTTGCCTATAAATATCTGAAGACCATTTCTCCCTGCTCCTCGAAAGGATAAACCCAAATTGCAAACATGGCCCCCAGTGGAGACAGAGCTGGAGGGATGGTGGGTGCTTCTGGTGCCTCCTCCTGGTCCAGGACTGTCCAACCCTCTGCCAGAACTTGGAGAGTGTGCTTGTTCCAGCACTCTGCCCAGGTCCACCTGCCTCTCTTGGCAAGTAGAATGCACAGGATATATTAGCAAGCACAGTCTGGCCAGGCAAGAAAAGACCTAGACACAGAGCTGGGAGTGACTAATAAGCCTCTCTGATGCACGATCCCTAAGAAGCAGGGTTCAGGACGTTACTTGGCCTCATCACAGAGGTCATTCTGTGTTCTACTCCCCTGTCCCCGTCAAGGATGTCAGACATAGGCCAGTTGCCTTCTCTATCTCTCAGCACCATTCCTGAGTTAGAAGCTAAGTTAGGCAGGATGGGGGACTAGGGAAACATAATAAGGCTGCCTTATGCCTCAGAGATGGGGGCACAGCAGCATTGCAAGTAACTGCCCAGAGCTAGAGTCTAAATGAGCTAGAATGGGTGCTAACTTTCCATCTACCAGCTGCTATAATTTAAACATACAACATGCAAACAGAAGAAGCAGAAATAAAGGAACTTGAAACAACCAGGCAGGACTGTCTAGTATAATCAATGTTTAAGGTCACAGCTAGGGAAATCACAATTCTATCATGAAAGCTTTTTTATGATAAAGGTAAAAATGGCCTCAATGCTTGGTGTTCAGTGTGGATTACAGATCAGAAAGCTACCTACCCGTTTCTTCCCACAACCTCTCCAGCCTGCCTTTACTGGCCTTATCTCCCTTCATCTTTGCCAGCCACAAACCACAGCCCACAGCCTTGCACACACCACTTTTCATGGGTGAACTCTGGGAATGTGTGAGGTTCTCCTTTCTATCCAAAATGTTCTGATAAAATCCTACTAATCTCTCAAGGGCCAGATCAAAAACTTCATCTAAGAAGCTTCCCCCAACTTTCTTTTACACACACACACACACACACGCACACACACACACACACACACGTGCGCACACACAGTGCGTGTGTGTGTGTGTGTGTGTGTGTGTAATCTATTGTTAAATTGGCTAACATACGGTGTGTAAAGTGTAAAGTGTGGTCTTGATTTTGGGGGTAGATTCCCATGATTCATCGCTTACATACAATACCCAGTGTTCATCCCAATGATTGGCCTCCTCATTGCCCATCACCCATTTTCCCCTCTCCCCCACCCCCTCCATCAACTCTCAGTTTTTTCCCTGTATTTAAGAGTCTCTTGGGGCGCCTGGGTGGCTCAGTCGGTTAAGCATCCGACTTCGGCTCAGGTCATTATCTCACGGTTCATGGGTTCGAGCCCCGCGTCAGGCTCTGTGCTGACAGCTCAGAGCCTGGAGCCTGTTTCAGATTCTGTGTCTCCCTCTCTCTCTGCCCCTCCCCCACTTGCACTCTGTCTCTCTCTGTCTCAAAAATAAATAAACATTAAAAAAAATTAAAAGAAAAAAGAGTCTCTTATGGTTTGCCTCCCTCCCTCTCTGTTTCTAACTATTTTTTCCCTTTCCCTTCCTTTATGGTCTTCTGTTAAGTTTCTCAAGATCTACGTATCAGTGAAAACATGATATCTGTCCTTCTCTGACTTATTTCACTCAGCATAATACCTTCCATTTCCAACCATGTTGCTGCAAATGGCATGATTTCATTCTTTCTCAATGCCAAGTAGTATCCTATTGTGTATATACACCACATCTTCTTTATCCATTCATCAGCTGATGGGCATTTAGGCTCTTTCCATAATTTGGCTATTGTTTAAAGCGCTGCTATAAACATTGGGGTACATATACCCCTATGAACCCCCAACTTCCTTAGACTATTAGCAATACTCCCACTTATAACTCAACATAATATATGTTCAACCCTATGAACCCTGTGAGATTGTGCTAGAATTACTCAAATCCTTGTCTATTTCCCCAACAAGCCCACAAGCTCTCTGAGGTGGAGATAATATCATATTCACCTCTACATCCCCTCAGTGACCAGAATATGCAGATTTTAATTTTTTTGATATTTATTTATTTTTGACAGAGAGACAGAATGATCAGGGGAGGGGCAGAGACAGAGGGAGACACAGAATCTGGAGCAGGCTCCAGGCTCTGAACTGTCAGCACAGAGCCTGGAGCCTGTTTCAGATTCTGTGTCTCCCTCTCTCTCTGATCTTTGCCTGTTCATGCTATCTCTCTCTGTCTCAAAAATAAACGTTAAATTTTTTTTAATTTAAATAAACACCAGTTGAATAAAAGAACTAAGTGATCAATTAACTAATTAATTAATCATAAATGGTAGCAAGTTCTATAGAACTAGAAGCTAAGAACTGTGTGTTCTAGTTTTTCCTCACTATAGGTTTTATTTTAGTATTATTATCATTATTTTTTTTAATATTTATAAAACCTCTAGACCCAATGTGGGGCTTGTACTCATGACCTCGAGATCAAGAGTTATAAGAACTCGTGACCCTGAGACCAAGAGTTGCATGCTGTTCCAAATCAGTGAGCCAGGTACCCCTCCTCCTTTCTTTAAATACTTATTTTAGTATTATTTTTATTTTTTTTAGGTTTTATTTATTTATTTCAAGAGAAACAGTGAGCAGGGGAAGGGCAGAGAGAGAGATCCCAAGCAGGCTCCACACTGCTAGTGTGGAGCCCAATGCACAGCTTAAACTCACCAACCTTGAGATCATGACCTGAGCTGATACCAAGAGTCAGTGGCTTAACCTTAATACACAGCTACCCAGGTGCCCATTTAGTATTATTTTTAAATACAAACTTTTTAAAATTTATGTACAGTAATTTTTTTGACATACAGTTCTAAATTTTTAACAGATATATGGATTTATGTAACAACCACCACAGGTTGCCAAACATTTACAATACCCTGAATGATTCCTCGTGCTGCTTTCTTGTCAACCACCCTGGAAACCACTGATATATTTCTCCATTGTTAGTTTTTCCTTTTCCATAGGATCATATAAATGGAATCCTACAGTATGTAACCTTTTGAGACCAACTTATTTCACTCAGTATAATGCCTATGAAATTCATCCATGTTCTTTACAGATGTGCCACAGCTTTGCTTACCCATCCATCCACTCAAGGATATTTAGGGTATTTCCATTTTGGGGTGATTATTAATAAATCTGCTACAGACATTTGTGTATAAGTTTCAGTGTGAATTTCTGTATGGTAAATATGTAGGTGTGGGATTTCTGAATCATAAGGGTGTGTGTAAATTTATAAGAAGCTGCCAAAATGTTTTTCCAGAGTGGTTGTACCATTTTGTGTCCCCACCAGGAAAGTACGAGAGTTCCAATGGCTTTACACTCTTGTCAGCATTTAGTATTATCAGTTTTGTTTATTTTAGTAATTCCAATAGGTATGTAATAATACCTCATTATGGCTTTAATTTTCATTTCCCTAATGTATAATGATGTTGAGCATCATTTCATGTGCTTATTTGTCATCCTTATATCTTCTCTGGTAAATGGTCTACTCAAATTTTCGCCTGTTTTAAAAAAAAATTGCATTGTTTCTTATTGTTATGCTCTCAAAGTCCCTGATCACAAGTCCTTTAATAAATACATAATTTGCAAATATTTTTCCTAGTATCTTCACTGTTTCTTTGGCAAAGCAAATATATGCTTTTTTAATTTTGAAATCCATTTATCAATTCTTTGACTTTTTGTTCTTGGTGCCAACCCACAGTCATGGAGATTTTCTCTTATGTGTTTTTCTATATTTTTTTATAATTTTATATTTTACATTTAAAAATATCCATTTTTGAGTTGCATTTTGTGTAAGGTGTGAATCATAGGTTGAAGTTCAGTTTTCCCCATATGGCTTTCCAATATTTTCCACCACCATTTGTTAAAAATAACATCCTTTCTTGACTGAATTCATTGTCCCTTGCAACTGTGCTCAATTTACTTACTAGTTGTAGGAACTTTTTATTTTTGTAGATTTCTTGGGATATTCTACATAGACAATTATGTCAATGAGAATAATAATAGTTTTAATTTTTCCTTTGCAATCTATATGAATTACATTTCATTTTTCTTCCTTTATTGCACAGGCTAGGACTTTCAGCATGATGTTGAATATGTGTGTTAAGAATAAACATCCTTTTCTCTTTCCTGCTCTTATGGGGAAAGCATTCAGTATCTCATCATGAAATATAATGTTAATTGTAGGTCTTCTGTAGATGTCCTTTGTTGGAAGTTCCCTTTCATTTCTAGTGAGTTGAGAGTTTTGTGCTTTAGTTTTCATTCTATCACTAGCTAGCTGTGTGAATTTGGGCAAACTTTAGTCCAGACTACCACATCAGAAAAAAGGAAATAAATGTTGTGCCTTTTTGTGATGATTAAAAGATAGAGATGTGTGTGTATGTGTAAATGTATGAGTAAGAAGGCCCTCACCACACAGCATGAAAGAAAAGTATCATGCATTTCATTAGGATATACAAAATACATCTCTAGGTTAATGCAGTCTTGTTATATACATTTTCTAAGTAAATATGGGTTAGAGGCAATCAGAATATTAACTACTGAAAAACTGATTTTGGAAACCTAAAAAATATAACAGGATTAATATATACCATATTTAACCTAAGTGTGGCACATGACATTTATTCCTGTTGTACTTGCTTGTTTTCTTCAATTCTTGACAATAGGCCAGAAACTATTATGTTTTTTTGCATTTTTAATCTCATAAAATTTTGTGGCAGTCCTGCACCATAGGTCTTATCCAAATTTGGATCAGAATTGTTAAACTTTTGGAAAATAGGTTTAAACTTAATGTGAGAAATTACCTTAAATAGACAAACAAACAAACAAACAAACATGGGCGCTGTCCAGGAGTAGAACAGGATGTTTCTAATTAAGTCTAAATCCGGGAACCTGAGGATACACTGTCAGAAGTTTTCAGGGATGGTATTCCTACATAGACAGGAGGTTAGATAGTCATACAAAGTTTTTCCAACTCTAAAATACTACAACCAGCACAGATCACATCTAAGGCATAAAAATGTTGACATGGAGGGACACCTGGGTGGCTCAGTTGGTTAAGGGTCCAACTCTTGATTTTCGGCTCAGGTCATGATCTCATGGTTTGTGAGTTCAAGCCCCATGTTGGGCTCAGTGCTAACAAAGTGCAGCCTGCTTAGGAGTGAGAGTCTCTCTCTCTCTCTCTCTCTCCTTTCTTTTTAATTTTTTTTTAACATTTATTCATTTTTTGACAGAGAGACAGAGTGCCAGTGGGGGAGGGGCAGAGAGAGGGGGAGACAGAATCCAAAGCAGGCTCCTGGCTCCGAACTGACAGCACAGAGTCCGACGTGGGGCTCGAACCCACGGACCGTGAGATCATGACCTGAGCTAAAGTCGGACGCTCAACCGACTGAGGCACCCCATCTCTCTCTCTCCTTTCTGCTTCTATCCCAGTGGCTGACTCATTCTTTCTCTCTTTCTCTCAAAACAAATAAATAAACATTAAAAAAAAAAAAGTTGATATGGGAAACAAAGCCAAGATAGGAACTGTACCGAAAACTGGCCTCTAGATCATCTGCGACTACTGTCTGCTCTTTTCCTGCTGCCCTATTCCTCCTTCACACCCCTACATCTCACTCTTCCCCCAGTTTCTTTCTCAGCAATAAGAGTCAGATAATATCATTTTGAATCCATTACTCTTATGATCGGTGCATTTGAATGTGTGGCATTATTTTCTTAAATCTTAAATAGCTTTTCTGTTAAAAAAATACTTTTTTTTTGTTTACAGAGTATGTGAACCATCCCTCATCCTTGCCTGCTTCAGAGACTTACATTTATTCAAGGACCAAATGCAACCAAATTACAAGGAAAGGAAAGGAAAGGAAAGGAAAGGAAAGGAAAGGAAGGAAAGGAAAGGAAAGGAAAGGAAAGGAAAGGAAAGGAAAGGCAAGGAAAGGAAAGGAAAGGAAAGGAAAGGAAAGGCAAGGAAAGGAAAGGAAAGGACAAGCTAGAACCGTCCCTTCACTTCCCGTCCCTTACCCTTCCTTCCCTTTCCAGTCCCTTCCCTCCCTTCATCCCTTCCCTCTTCCCTTCCCTTCCCTTCCCTTCCCTTCCCTTCCCTTCCCTTCCCTTCCCTCCCTTCCCTTCCCCTTCCCCTTCCCTCCCTTCCCTTCCCTTCCTTCCCTTCCCTTCCCTCCCCTTCCTTCCCTCCTCTCCTCTTCTCCCCTGAAAGGAAAGGAAAGGAAAGGAAAGGAAAGGAAAGGAAGAAAAAAATCAAGTACTCAGCAGAATATAGTAACAAATGCTGGTCATCTTCTAAAACTTTTAAAAAGAAAAAGAAAAAGAAAATATTCCCCAAAATGCATGTTTCTGGCATGCACCTGTGTTTGGCATCAAAAACAGATTTATCAGGGACAAAGTGCATGCAGTTTTACTTAATGTATTCTAAATGACAATCCAACGCCCACAGCCAGGTCAAAACTGACCCTCCTTACATCTGTACCTTTTACAATTTCCATAAAATGTCTCTCCACTTGGTCAGCCTATAACCCCATGAGGTGGGGAGAGCAAGGATGAGTGTTCTCAGATAATGGAAGGACTTAGCACTGAGATCAGAGGGTGTTTCCCCAGGCCTTAGGGCTAGTGCATGGAACAACCCAGGACCCCAACTCACAGGCTGGGGCCTGTTCCACAGCATTCCTCCATCACTACTATTTCCACAGATTATTTGGCTCTATTGTTGACCTAGGCTAATTATATTTTCATCTCTTTCATTTATATCATATATTTTCACACATTTCATGTGTTTTTAAGTTGATTTTCTTGGGTAGGGAAGAGCCTTATGATAATACGATCAACTCTGGGAAGAGTAAATTGCTTAAGTGGTGCAAAATGATATGTTATCAATTTCTGTGTAAGACATGCGCAGGTGCATACTGTGCAAAGGGGTCACGTATTCAGGATCCTGGGATTCCACTGCTTGTTTGCAGGGACAAGAAACAGAAAGGGTTTGCTCACCACTGTATCTCCAGGGCCTAACACAGCACAGAGTAGCCTAACCCTACATATTTGTAGAATGAATGAATAAACAGTTATGAAAAAATTGCCCAGTGACTTTTTTGGGTAAGCTTGACTATATGAAGGGTTCATTTTTAAAGCTGGCAGTCCCTGTAATTCACCATGTGAATGCAAAATAGCCTGATGGGCTATGGACATTCCTATTCGAATTACACTGAAGATGCCAGGAAATTACTAACAGGAGCCTCAAAATTCATCACATTAACTCACATCCCCAGAAAATTCATTCCTGAGGGTGTATTTCAGTGAAACATCTCCCTTGGGACCAGAGGCCTCTCCCCCTACTCTGAAAAATAGGATGGATATGGCAGTAATGGAGCTCAGGGCTTTTCATTTTCCCAAGCCATTAAAATGCAAATTAGGGGACGAGGGAGCCTTGCAGGCAGACCCCCCTGGCCTAGCCTCCAGGCCCCAGCACTCACATCCATCTGCAGTCCGCACCTCCATGTGCACCAGGTCCGCCTCCTTATCCAATCCGGCCACCGACCTGGGGAAGGAAGGAGAGACAGTGACCACACGGAAGGCAGACAACAAAGTGCAAAAAAGAATTCAGGGCTGACTATTACTTGGAAAGCCACTTTCTCAAGAGGGCCTAGCCTGCATTGTGGGGACCCACAGAGGATGGCCACTGGTGAGCCTGACAGATACAGCTGTCACCTGCAATGGTCACAACTCATGAGTCCTGGAATGGCATTAGGGAGTCGGTGGCTCTCAAAAAAACCATAAAAGAGTACAAAGTCCACAGTAATACAGGTCTAAATCTCTGTCCTTGCCTCTTCACCACCTGGCACCTAAGAAGTTCTCTCTTCCCCACCTCCTTCCTTCTCCCCTCACACCCAGTCTTGCCACACAGGATTCCTTCCAGCACTTTCTCCCCCTTGTCTTCCCACTGGGAGTGTTCTGTTCCCTACCCTGATCTGTCCTCTGGATGAGGGTGGTTAACCTCCACTCAAGCTGTTTACTTCAAGACACTGTTGCCCTCCTGAGTTTGAGGCTATCTGCCCTTCTTTCCTCCTGCCCCGGAAACAATAAGTGTTTGGTGACACACATTAAAATCTAGTCTGACAAGAACAAAATTCTCGGAGTGATCAGAGTGGGAAACCTTAAAGGTCTATGGCCAACAGCCAAAAGCAGGCAGGCTGAGAATCCTGACAAACTAATCCTTGTGGGCCTCCGACCTTCCACACATAAAGCCCCAGTCAGCCATCTCCCACATGAGGTATCCAGGCCAGAGGTTGACACAGAAAGTCAGCTAAAAGAGGCAACACAGACATTAAAACATTCATGCACTAAAGAGATCACATAATCCACTCTCCAGCAAGTTCTTGCTTGGTCTATTTACTCTTATTTTAAATATCATTCTAAGATGGGATTTCTGGTTTTCCAGTCTTCAACAGGTAATAAGTGGCAAGCTAGAAAGAAAAGGTAGAATTTAAAATTGTGACAGGGGTGCCTGGGTGGCTCAGTTGGTTGAGCATCTGACTCTAGATTTCAGCTCAGGTCATGATCCCAGGGTTATGGGGTCAAGCTCTGCGTTGAGCAAGGAACCTGCTTGTATTCTCTCTCTCCCTTTCCCTCTACCCCTCTCCCCTGCTTATTCTCTCTCTCTCTCTCTCTCTCAAAAAAAAAAAAAAAAACTAAACTAAATAAATAAAATAAATAAAATAGAAATTTAAAACAGTGAGCATCAATAGCTGATACCCAGATAGCAAGAAAAATAGAAAAAAACCTATGAAAAACAGACCTAAGAACTTAAAACCCAATGCTTCTCCCTGGCCCTTGGGCCATTCATTACTCTAGTAGAGGGCCATTCATTACTCTATTGACATCTACGCTAAAGGGAGAACAGAAAACAGGAATCAGGGGGGAAATGGCATCAGTGCACTCTGTTTAATAAAGTAGGTTGCAAATGCTATATGTTAGGAAAAATAAAATGATTTTTATTTGTTCAAATGAGATGATTATGTTTTGAATGCCCAAAGCTGTTACTTAAAAATCTCACTTATGATCATCAAAATACTGTATTTTAGTTTTTGCTCACCTCAGTTGATCCTAAGGGAAACTTCTAAGGTAAAGAGAGCAGGTATCATTAGCTGGTTTGACCAAAGGGAAACTGAGGCACAGCAAAGTTGATGTTTGTCTATGATCACAAAGGGATGAGGCCAGAACTAGAAAGACTTATTGATTCCTCAGCCAAGAGCAAGTCATGTCCTTTTGGCTCTTCTCCCTTTTGCTTTCCATGTCCTTCGTATCCAATGGTCTCCTTGTCCCCTTTCTTCTCCAGCTAACTCTCACCCTTCCTTCAAAGCTCACTTGGCTCACCCCTCTGGCAGCCCTTCCACTCTTCATGTTGCTGAAGAGTCCTCTATCTGCTTCCATAGCATCTGTACATTGGTGGTTCTCAATGTTGGCTGCTCATGAGAGCCACTGGAAGAGCTTTAAATATCTGGATGTCCGGGCCCCTCCCCAGACCAATGAAATAAAAATCCTTTGGAGATAATGAGGAAAAGGCTAATAAAAACAAGATAAAAGGGGCCAGCCAGATGTCCAAGGCTGGATACTCCCTTTGCATACTTTTGGCTTCTGTAATCTTGCTTGCCTCCTGTGTCCACCAACTGCCCAGATAGCAACACCGATAAAAGCCCCTTCCCCTTTTTCTTTTTTCTCTCAACCCTCTACCATCTCAGCCATAAAAGAAGGCTGATGCCAAGGTTCGGGGCTCAGCCTTTGGAGGTGACTCCGCTGGGTCAACACTGGTGTGCAATAAATAGTCTTTTCCTGATTTCCCTAGTGTGTGTGGCTTGTCTCTTCCTGGGCACCGAGCATTTGCTGTAACAATAAGATGATGGCATTGGTAGTTTTTTTTAAAGTTCCCAAGTGACTTCTATGTATAGCCAAGTGTTAGAACCCCTGCTTTGCATGGCTCAGTCATATCACTTATGTCATTGCACTTGCCTGCTGTACTTGGATATAAATTTTAACAAAGTAGGACCCTATCTATTTATCTTGGAATCCTTGGCACTTTTGTGCTGAGTATATATCAGGGGCTACCCAATGTGTTTATTAAATTAATATATTATTCATTTAATAAGCAATCCAGTCTACTATGATAATGCCAAAATTACAATGTGAAACTCACATTGAGTCATACAAACAGAGGGCTGAGGTCATACAAACAGAGGGCTGAAGCTATCAGAATGGACTTCATGGACACCTGCTCTGTTTTAGTCTCCCTTTCTGTTTATAAGCAAGTTGGTATTGTCAGGATAAGAGGATTCTCAGGTATTCTTCTGTCATTCCCCCAAGGTCAAGGGCAGGGTAGAATGGACAGAATTGGAACCTGGTTCCAATGACCAAGCCTAACTGGTTATCAAGTGCTATTCTATAACAAAAGAAAAGCCCTTGTCTCTTAGGAGCTTAAAACAATGCAAACACCACCAATAAAAAACCAGAAACCATTCCCTAATTCAGGATTTCTCACTCCCTCCTATCTATCTAAAACCTTATCTTTTAAGGTTGAAATTGAATCACCTCCTGGAAGCTTTCCCTGGTCACTCTAGCTCACATTGATTTAACTCCTTTGGACTTCTACAGAATTCAGAATCTGGATCATATATCCTCCAGCATTTGTATTTTGATTAAGTTTTTGCTTCCCTAGAGCAGACCTCTGCAGTCTTGGCTATCTTAGTACCCCTACAATCTTTCCATCTTTTATAGAACTATTCTACCCAACTCAAGCCATGTGCTTTGTCCAAGGTCATCAATTACAGCAGCCCACCCATCTGAACCCCCAGGATGGTATATGATCCAGCATGACCATGAGGCATGTGGTGATTGGAACATGTCAGGACAACTTAGAGGACTTCCTCAGAATTTCTCTAACTGGAGCTCATTAGAAAGAATTGCTTTTCTTCTCTACTCACCAAGTCAAGACTGTTGAGAGAAAATTTTCTAGTCTGATAGGGAGAATAGGTCTAAAGGGATGATGTGGATATAATACAGAAAGATTGGCATTGTGACAAGGAGTCTCATAGAGAGATAGGGAGAGAAAGGATGATAAGAGGACAGTGGTTGAGACAAAGACAGACAGAGGTTCAGAAAGAGACAGAGTAGACCAAAATGGCAGCACAGGAGACTCCTGAGTGCCCTTCCTCCCAGGTACACACTGGGTATAGCTATATATGGAGCAATTCTCTCTGAAAGATATCCAGAAACTAGCTGAGTGACTCCCACACACTGGATGAATGAGAAAACACCCACACTGAAATGGGGAGAAAAGGTTAAGATACACTCTCACCATGAACCCCACCTCTGGCACAGTGACACATAATCAGGAGCAAAGGGTTTGGCCTCCATATTTAGCATCACAGCTTTTAAGGCTTGCATTAGAGGGATGGGACCCCAAAATGCCTAGCTCTGAAAGCCAGTGGGGCTTGTGTCCAGGAGACTATAGCAAACAAAGAAGCAATTCCTCCTGTGTGCAAGAGCAATCACTGAAGCTATTGCCCTAGGGCTCAGTGCACCTTCCCCCAGTCTTTCCCTGAAAGTGGTTTACCTGCATACTTTAAAAGCTGCTGCCTGAGGGCTAGGCTTCTAATTTATCAGGCTTTGAGGGGCTGTGATCCTCCTCACAGACTGAGGAAGCCCACTGATACCTCTCCCATCTTCTCCCTACAGCCCATTCCAAGTTGCCAGTAGCTCCCTGGAAGGAGCTGTGCTACTGGAAGGACCACACCCCAGCTTTTAGGGTTGCTGCCCAAGGGATGGGTCCCCAGATCACCTGGCTCTGATAGCCAACAGGGCTTCATTCATGAGTCCCAGAGGACTATAGCAAACAAAGAATCCATTCTTAACCATCTATTTCCCCAAGTTTCAGTGCAGAGGAAACAGGTCCAAAACACCCATCTTCTACTCTTTCCCTGAAAGGGATTTATCTGCCTACCTTAAAGGCTACCGCCTGAGGGCCAGGCTTCTAATTTAGCAGGCATCTGGGAACTATCTGCAATCTTCCAAAGACTGGGGAAGCTGGAAGATACTTCTCCTACCATCTCCCTCAAACCTACTCCAATAATAAAACCAAGTCACCAGTATCTCTATGAAAGGAAGTTGTACACGTATGTGGCACCTCAGCTCTTGCAGTTGTCACATGAGGGATGGGACCCTGGATCACCTGATGCTAGTAGTAAATGGGTCTTGCATTCCTGAGGCACTAAGGACTGTAGCAAGCAAAGAAATAGTTATTAATGGGCATAGCAGCACCCTTACCCCTTGCAGCTACACACCTGGACCTAGCACTGAGGGAGATGGCAAAAAGGCCCACCTCCCAGTTTCTCCTTGGAAGTGGCTTATCTACATACTTTCCCAACTTGTGCCTCAGGAACCAGCTTCTCATAAGCCTGTATCTAGACACTGACTGTAATCCTCAAGTTTGAGATACTGACAGGACTTGAGACACTCATGACTACTAAAAGTCACTAAGAACAAAGGAGGCCTGGACAAACACAAAGTTGAGAGACAGCTAAGAGCTCAGTCAGGCTGGTCAATGAGGTTCATCTCCTACATGAGGTCACTCTGTCAAGACTGGAAAAGGTGGCTGTTTTATCTAATGCTCAGAAACCAACACAAAGAGTCAAGGAAAATGAAAAACAAACAAACAACAACAACAACAAAAACAGAAATATATGTTTCAAACAAAAGAACAAGATAAACCTCTGGAAATTGATCTTAAAGAAATGGAGATAATAATCTACCTAATAGAGAGCTTAAAATAATGGTCATAAAAATGCTTAACTGAGGTCAGAAGAACAATGCATGAAAACAGTGACAATTTCAACAGATAGAAATATTAAAAATTACCAAACAGAAATTATGGATCTGAAGAATACAATAATTGAATTAAACAACTGAATAGAAGGGTTCAATAAGAGACAAGATCAAGTATAAGGAAAAAAAAAATCAGTGAACTCTAAGACAGAAGTGGACTTCCTCCAAAGGAGCAAAAAAGAAAAAAGAATTAAAAAGAGTGAATACAGTTTAAGGGACTTATGAGAAAACATACAATGGACAAATGTTCTTGTTATAGGGTTCCAGAAGATTTGAAGAAATAATGGCTGAAAACTTCCCTAACTTGGTGAAGGTAACAGGCACCCAGACCTAGGAAGCCCAGAGAGTTCCAAAAACAATGAAACCAAGGAGAACCACATAAGACACATCACAATTAATGAAACCAAGGAGAACCACATAAGACACATTACAATTAAATTATCAAAATTTAAACACAAGTAGAGAATCTTAAAACCATCAAGAGAAAAACAACTTGTTATACCCAAGGGAATCCTGGTAGGACTATCAACAGATTTTCAGCATAAGTTAGCAGGGCAGAAGGGTGTGGGATGATATATTCAAAGCACTAAACAAACAAAAACCTTGTCAACCAACCAAGAATACTCAGCAAAACTGTACTGCAGAATTAATGGAGACATAAAGAGTTTTCTAGACAAACAAAAGATGAAGGAGGAAATCCCCATAGATTAGTCTTACAAGAAATGTTAAAAGAGGTTCTTCAAGGTGAAATAAAAGGATGCTAATTAGTAACAGGAAAACAAACAAACAAAAAGTATAAAACTCAGTGGTAAAGGTAAATGTATAGTTAAATTCAGAATACTTTAATGGTGGTGGATAAATCACTGATAAGTCTAGTAGGAAGTTTAAAGGACAAAAATATTAAATTGACTATAATTAACTTTTTAATGGATATACATGTAAATAAATGCAAATTGTGATATCAAAACATAAAATGTAGAGGCCAGGGATTCACACAAATAGAGAAATGCACTGAGAGACAAATGGCAGTTAGATGCATCTGAAGGTACTTCAATCTGAATCCATTTGTGTGATGGTTAATTTTGTGTGTCAACTTGATTGGGCCATGAAGTGCCCAGACACTTTGGCTAAATATTATTATTGATGTGTCTTCTAGGATGTTTCTGATAAAACTAACATCTGAATCAGTAGACTGAGGAAAACAGATTGCCCTCCCTATATGAGTGGGCCTCCTCCAATCTGTTGGAGGCCTGAATAGAACAAAAGAAGGAGTAAAGGAGAATTCACTTACCCTACCTGAATGTTTTCTAGCCCCAAAATTGGT
Organism: Lynx canadensis; assembly: GCF_007474595.2. NCBI lineage: Eukaryota > Metazoa > Chordata > Mammalia > Carnivora > Felidae > Lynx > Lynx canadensis. The sequence continues at coordinate 24,405,318 of NC_044313.2, forward strand.
CTTCTTCTAAACACAGATAGGAATTTAGAGCATTAACTCTGCTGGTCCTTAGGCTTTCAGACTTATACTGGAACTACACCACCAACTCTGTGAATCTCCACTTGCAGGTGGCAGACTCTGGGACTTCTCAGCCTCCATAATCACATGAGCCAATTACTTCTAATAAATCTCTTTCACCCTGTCTCCTCCCCCCATCCTCCTGTTGGTCTATTTGCATATACTATTGTCTCTTCTATATCCTATTGGTCTATTTCTCTGGACAGCCCTGACTAATAAAATGTTTCTTAGTCCCATTCCAGCACTGCAGCCTGTTTATCCGCATAAGCCCATAGCATACCCGTGTGAATGTATTTCTATATTCGCTTAAGGCATCCATTTCAAAGAGAATGATTCTTAATATACAACCTATCAGACACTGAGTTTCCCAAGGACAGGGACCTTAATTATCTTTCTCTAATATTTACCACCACACACAGCTCAGGATTAGGCATACATTCCGATTAAATGATGGGGATACGAAATTTGTACTTCAGAGCTGCTTTGTCTCTGGATCCACAAGAGAAGAGATTAAGCTGCTCAGCAGGCCAGAGATGGAGCAGAGAAGCTTGGGTGCTGAGCATAAGGAGAATACACCTGCCCTTTCCCAGCACACAGAGGAATGCTACCGCCCACCTTCTGTAGTACTGTTGGCATTAGCCTGGGGTTTCTCCACACTAACACTGTTGATATTTTCGGCTGGATAATTCTTCATCGTGGGGCCGTCTTATGCACTGCAGGAAATTTAGCAGAATCCCTGGCCTCTACTAGATGCAGTAGCATATCCCTACCGGCCTGAAAACCAGAATTGTCTCTAGACACTGCCTACTATCCCCTGGGGTCAAAACTGCCCCGAGTTGAGAATGAGAACCACTGTCTTACCTGGACTCACTCAACTGATGCCTGGACTCTATCTCCCCTGCTAAAAAGGCAGCAAACAAACAAAACAAATAAACCAACCAACCACACAGAGATCTCCCTTCCGCACTTAGACCTAACACTGCTGATATACCCATGAACTATCACTATTCTGGGCTACACCACTTTATCAGGAAATTCTCTGACATTCATCAGGTGGAAACAATCAAGTTCCTAATCTTAAAGTCCCCCCCCCGCCAAAGCCCCCATTTTTAAAAACCAAATGTAAGAAAAGTGCAAACAAATACAGCAAGCAAAGAAATACAAGGTGCAGATATTTGATAATTTTTCTGGGGGGTAGGCAGAAGTTGTAAGGGATAAACCTGTGGAAATTTGGGGGAAAGCGCATACAGTAATAAGGATAAATGCTAATGGACATTGAGACCATTCACATGTCAGTCATTGTGTTCGGTGTTTTACATGCATTGTCGTAATTAATCCTCAAGATGATCTTTAAGGAAGGTACCATTCATTGAATTTCCATCCTTGGTAGGATGGGGATAATAAGAGAGATTAAATAACATACTTAAAGTCACCCGATAGATAGTCACAATTGATAGACACTGAGAGTACTGTGTGTCAGGTTCTGTTTTAAATGTAAATGCTGATCTTTAATCCTCACACCATTCCTATGAGTCTTGAACCATTCTTCTCCATATTTTCCATATTAAAAGGGTACATTTAGGCATTGAGAGATTAAGCAACTTGCCAAAAGGCACACAGTTTAGTAAACTGCAAAACCAGGGCTCAGTCAGGCAAGTAGCTTTGAGCCAGGAGTTTAACCTCTCCTGTAAGCTGCCTCTCCTGGCTGGTGAGAGGTTTACATGCAGCCATCTCTCCTAGAATCAAGGACCAGAAAGAACCATCTTGCCCCATTGTCTCCACACCTCCCATATGGAGGTCCTCAGTAGCAGCTTTGTAGGAAATAGAAATGCACTCTATACATTTTTAATACAGCATCTCAGAAAATGTTCATTCTAGACTACATGAACCTGAAGCCCCCTCCCCACCATTGGTGATAATCAGTAAGAAGGAAATGTTGGGAACAGAACAAGGAGGCTGGGCCAATAACAGAGAAGTAATAAATGGAGATCTTTGCAGAAGCCTGAGAAAGATAAATATAGTTGAGGAAAAGAAAATTTGGTGTTTGGCTCTGAGTCTCCTGTAGGTCTATGCAAATGGAACGAGCCAAGACATATATAAAAGGGACCGTGAAATTGCCATAAGTACAGGGGAGGGGATGAGAGGCATGCTTGCTCAGGTAGGCCAAGAGGGTTAGTGATTGCTCCTGACCTCTCTTCCATCACAAACACACAAGCCCCTTCACATTTCCAGGACCAACGTGAGGCCAGGATGGATAGAAAGGCCAGGACCCCATATCCAATGCAGAACCAGCCATAGGACACATCAAGTTCCCTGTGCTGAATGGCTACAACAAAGTAAAAATGAATTTTCAAGTATGCCATTGAAGTTACATGGAAGGAAACTACCAAAAATTTCTAAAATGTATCAGATAGTAAAGAGAAATTACATATGGGTGGATTACTATTAATGCTAAGTCATCAATAGTGCCTTTATTTAGTGATATGCATTCCTGGTTTTAATGAGGTGACTATAAAACAATTAAATTTTTTTTTACATTTATTTATTTTTGAGAGACAGAGCGTGAGCATGGGAGGGGCAGAGAGAGAGGGAAACACAGAATCAGAAGCTCCAGGTTCCGAGCTGTCAGCACAGAGCCCGACACGGGGCTCTAACCCACAAACTGTGAGATCATGACCTGAGCCAAAGTCGGACGTTTAACTGACTGAGCCACCCAGCCACCCCTATAAAACAGCATTTAAAAGAACAAAACAGAGTTAAGGTATCAAGAACATGTATGAGTCTATGAAAACCCTTATAAATATTTAAAAATTCCCTAATAGTTAATTCTCTTTTTACAAGGTTTTCCTGAAACTTAACACCCATGATTGGGGAAAAACTAATCTTTTCCAGGGGATTTTCCCATTCTTCCTCAAAAGGGAAATAATACCAGGCCCTTTTCCACAAGCTCCCCACCCCATTTTGCACAGATGTGCCAAAAATGACTTTTAGTTTCTACATCTGTGAAATGGGAAGATCATAATGCTGACTTCACACAGTTACAGGATTAAATGAGCTACGTGGTAAACACTTAGAACAGTGTCTGGCACAAAAAGCATTCTTTGCAGTTTGAAGGTCAGGATAAACTAATATGCTTTCCTGCCTACCTTCTTCTTCCTTCCCTTGGACTTCAGTTCTACATCTGTTGAGCGCTTAATAATGCAACATTGTGCCAGGCACTGGATATGAGAAGTCGCTGCTATGGAGTTCAGTTTAAGCACCTTTCCCCCTCTTCAGATGGATTATACACCACAAACCTGGGAACCAACCCTTGATCGAGGTTCTTTTAACAGCACGTTCTCCTCTCCAGTGTAGAAACCATCATAAAGAACTGCAATTGTTTTGTTCTAGCTGTGGGACACAATCCTTGACCTCTCAGGCTCCTGTTGGGTCTTCTATTGGCATTTTCCATCAGTGTTTGACAAATGGTAGATCATCAATATGTATTTGATGAATGGATGATTACAACACTTTTATTCAGTCAGACAAATTATATACGGCCCTCCGTAAGCCTGGAGCTCACGTTTGGGTCTCAAAGACAAACCTTTCTTAAGGCCAAAAGAGATCTCATTTTCTTGCCTGTGCCCCAGATAATGTTTATCAAGTGGATTGCTCAACTGGTGTTAAAAAGGAGAAAAAAATCTATACAGATGTGAATAATGTGGGAGGTGATTTCCTCCTGGGGCTATTCAGCCCAGCCTCTCATAACATAGCTGCTGTCATGGGGAAGTGGGAGCTCTAGACTTCTGTGCATTTTTCTCTCCTTATGGATGAGAATCCCACAGCAAAATCTTCACCAGAAAAAACAAACAAACAAACAAACAAACAAACAAACAAAAACTGGACACTGGGGATGCATGAGGGAGGTATTAAGGGTAAAACAGTGATCTGGTTGATGAGGAACCAATAATGCAAGCTGGGAGCCAAGCACAAACTAGCATACCCCCTCTCCCCACCCACCCCCCCGGGGGGGGGGGATATGTGTGATATTCCTCAAGAGCAACTGGCTGTGCAAGGACAGAGGGCAGAAAACAAATGGTTAAACTGGTAAGAGTCTCCATCAGTTTACAAATGCCTTAGTACAATTACAAGAAAAGGACAGTCTTATCAATCACCTTATTTCCAGGAACTCCCTACTGTCTTAATGTTAATGCTTTGCTAGAGGGAAAAACAACCTTAGTTTGACAACAGCCATGCCTCCAATAATCTATGAATCTTCTTTAACATATAGAAATACCTTTAAGAAATTTCCTAGACTTTACCTCCCCCAACTCCATAGTACATAAGCAGTCACTCTTCACAATCCCAGTGCAGCTCTTTCTGCCCATGGGTCCTGTCTCCATGTTTTAACAAAATCACTTTTTAGCACCAAAGACATCTTCAATAATTCTTTCTTGGCCGTTGGCCCTGAACCCCACCATCACTACAAAACCCCATCAAGTCAAAGTACAAATGCTTTATGAACTGATCAGCTAGCCACTTAAATTTACAAAACACCCTTATCTCAACAGATTTCTCCAATTCACACCACATTCTCCCCCTTTGTCTTTGCTCAAGCCACCTCCCCAGTGAAATGTTTCTTCCATTCCACTCTGGGCCCTGTGGATGGCCCACCTCAATACCTCTTTCCAGGAAAGCTCCTGACCCTGGCTGAATATTATAACCCCTTGGGAAACTTTCTAAAAATACTAGACACCAATGCACAGGCCCTACCCCAAGAATTCTGGCTTAACTGGTCTGGAGCAATGAACTTCTCACAATTCAACAACATCAGAACCTTCCCCTTAAAACAGATGTTGGGACTCCACCCTCAGAACTTTGGATTCGAGAGCGGGGCCCAAGAATCTGTATTTTTAGGAAATACATCGATGATATCATAATATGGCCAGGCATCACACTATGAGAGCCACTAGCCTGGAGAACAGTGCAGGATCAATAGCTTCTAGAATCAATAGCTTTTAGATATTCCCAAGTGATAAGAATGCGCACTCAGAGCTGAGAATCATTCATTAGAGCGCAAAACACCGCCTCCATGAACTCAGCCTGAAACAGTCGCTTCCTTTGACGTGTCAGAGCAGGAATTTGGAATCAGACTGTGAGGTGCTATTTTTACAAGAACCACAGTTAGTACATGTACTAACTGTGGAATCATAGACCATTTACTTAACCTTTCTGTGCCTCAATTTTCTCATCTGCACAACAGGGAGATAATAATAGCACCCGTCTCATTATTTTTACAAGAACCAAATGAATTAAATGCATGTAGAACATTTTTAAGAGACAGAGGCATGTATTAACATTTAACATTATATATAATGCTTACTATTATGGTGCTCCCATTATCTTAAGTACAATTAATATTTATTGAGTGCCTAATGGACCAAGAATTTTACTACCAATTTAATGTTATCTCACTTGATCCTTAAACAAACTTTTGTGACTGGTCATATATTTTTTTTTTTTTTCAGATGAGGAAATGGAAGATTTTGAGATATGAAATTACCCAACTGTTGGTACAGGGTGAGAAAGAGATAGAGCCTGGATTCAAACATGGTCTGTCTTACTCCATCTTCAGTTATTCGTGGGCCTGAATTTTTTCTTTCTTGATTGTACTAACCTCAAAGACAGGCTCTAGATATGATCAAATCATGCTTTCCATTGGTGCCTAGCACTGTGCCTTGCTCTTCGCTTATTAAATATGAGCAGATGAATAAATACACAAATTACAACAACAATAACCCTAGAAGTGTGTTTAGGATAAATGTTTAAAATAGCTCCATAATATGGAGAAGCAGATTCCATTCATTTAATTAATCTCTAGGCAATTAAATGAATAAAGTCTTCATTTTACATTATTATGCTGCTATTTTCACCATTTATCCTCAAAGCAATATTGGACCTGTCAAACACAGTCATCTGTGATTTGCCTGACAAATGTGATCTGGCTGTGAAAATGCCAGAGCTGCAAAAACAGGGATCTCATCCAGCTCAAATGAACACGGCTCCCCTAGTGGGCACATTGGGAGCTTGCCTTCTAAATCAGCAATAATCCCCGTCTCCTCCCAGATTCACAGATTTCTAGGGGTACACTCCCATGTCCAAACTATATGGCTCCATCCCTTGTCTATAGCTGATTAGACTAGGGATATACAGCACCCCCCAACCCAAGCTGGGTCAAAGACATTTGTTTCCCAAACTCTGGGATTGATTGGAGAGAGTACACATCAGACTTAGGAACAATTCATCTTGGACACTTCTAGCTGCTCTGCAAGAAAGAACAGAGAAACAGAGATAAGAGAAAAAGAGGACTCTGTGAGATCTGGAATAGACTCCCTTCTAAGATCTGAATACATTTATTTTCTTGGATCCTAATGATTCATTTATTGCTGTTCATTCTCTCTCTCTCTCTCTCTCTCTCCCTCCCTCCCTCCCTCCTTCCTTCCCCATCTCTCTCTCATTAAACTAGCTCAAGGTAGTTACTGTTTCTTGCAACCAGAGAGTCATTACGAATATACTTGTTAAAAGCTGTTCAGCGTACATTGAGCCTTCTCATTATGCTTGGATTCACTACTATCTCCTCAGCATTCTGGTCCACCCAGCAGAAAGGGCCACTGACCACTAGATCAGCGTCTTTCAACCTAGGGGTTGTGACCCATTAGTGGGTCACTTTAATACACTTTATGGAGTGTATTTAGTGGATCACAAGTCCTTTTTTTTTTTTTTTAATCAAATAGAATGAAATGGGATAGAAAATATCAGAGAGCATCTCATGTGGGAGACTATTTTTCATGTCAATTTAAGATGCAATAAAAAGACTTAGGTTTATAATGGGTCATAAGCATAACACTGCCTACTAGATAAGCAGTTAAAAAATAAGGGAAAACAATACGGTCTAATTCAATATATTTTTTAAGTTCTAGATGTTTGGAACTGAATATAGCAGTCACATGAATAGTTTCAGGACAAGGCATACGCACACCAAGAGGTCACTCCAATCAAACAAAGAGGTTGAACATAACTGAAGAATTTCAGTGAAGCATAGCCAACACCATGCTACACGCTGGCAGTGGTAATGTGAGGCTGAGCTTTGGTCATTGGTGATTCTGTTAACACAGTGACAATGCATGAGGCTTTATCTAAATACAACTGAACAACTGGCCTACTCAAAATATGACCAGTAATCCCTTGGCAAGTACTTCCTAAATACCTACTATGTGTGAGCACTCAGTGAGTTACCAGACAGCCTACTACGTGGCTGTTTGTGTGGCCACAGTCTGGCAGAGCTCTAGGGAACAGCCATATATTTCCAAACAAGATGATATCACATGACAGCTCAAAAAAGACAAATGTTGGGGTGCCTGGGTGGCTCATGTGGTTAAGCGTCCGACTTCAGCTCAGGTCATGATCTCATGGTTTGTGGGTTCATGCCCTGCATCGGGCTCTGTGCTGACAGCTCGGAGCCTGGAGCCTGTTTCCGATTCTGTGTCCCCCTCTCTCTCTGCCCCTAACCCACTCGCATTCTGTCTCTGTCTCTCTCAAAAATAAATAAACATTAAAAAATTTAAAAAATGTTCATTATATATTAATCCATAAAACAGACCAAGCACATTGCAACACTTGCAGAGTGGTTAGAGAGAATGGGTCAAGTCCTTTATCCTAGACATCTGATTTTGGAACTGCCACTCTCAGACCCCACTACCTATTTCCTGAGAGTATACTATTCCTTTAATAGGTATTTATGGAATGATATATAAAGGAAACTTTGGAAAGGCATGCTAGATCACAAAGGGTTTCACAGAGATGGGAAGACAAAGGCTAGGCTTGAAGAATGTGTGGGATTGAAAAGTCAAGGAGAAGAAAGAGGTAAAATGCATGATGCAAGGTACAGTGGGGCAAATGGACATGCTGTAGGGGTGGAATGTTGGCCAGAGGTCACAAGAGATCACTTTGGAGACAGAATAAGAAGGACCTCGAAGGCCATGAAAAGCCACCATCCCACGAATTACGGATCGGGTCCTGGAAACTCAAGTCTGGAATATTCCCTCCATTCAGGTTGCATCAGTGAAAAAAAAATCCTGTTTCTGAAGGTATATCCATTCTATTTCTTCAGAAATAAAGCATATAAATGTAACTTCTGTAAACTGGTTTATTTAGAAAAGTCCAGGCTTTTTAAAATTTTGCTTTCTCCTTTTGTTGTTGTTGTTGTTTTGGGGATGTGCTTAAAACACTATAACTTGGAGCAAGTGTGAGCCCCAAATCACAGTATTTGTGGAGACCCTCTCACTCCATCCTTCACCAATGGCCTGAGTCAACACCCATGGCCACTCAGGTGGGATGCAAACCAAAGCACAAGAAATGCAAACTCTGAGTGAGAACAGTGCACACCAACTGTGCCAAGCCACCCAAACTCTGCCATGAGAGAAGAGTGAAGGAAGACATCCTGGTTGGCAGGAATTTTATAAACACTTGGATTAAGAAGCAACACCTGCCTATCATCCCCATGGTCACATGACAGGGTTGCTTCTCGGCAAAGCACCACACCAAGTAACTCGTCCCACTATTCCCACACAAGTACTGAGCACCAGCTACGAGTCCAGTACTAAAATCATAATGGCAGAAGATGCCAAGCTGAGTAAGATGAGGCTCCATGGCTGATACGGGAAAAGAGGCAGGCAGATGTTTATATGAAAATGTAGCAGGGTGGTATGGGAATCCACAAAGGGGTGGGCTTTTATTTTTTTTTTTAATTTTTCTTTTTCAACGTTTATTTATTTTTGGGACAGAGAAAGACAGAGCATGAATGGGGGAGGGGCAGAGAGAGAGGGAGACACAGAATCGGAAACAGGCTCCAGGCTCTGAGCCATCAGCCCAGAGCCTGACGCAGGGCTCGAACTCACGGACCGCGAGATCGTGACCTGGCTGAAGTCGGACGCTTAACCGACTGCGCCACCCAGGCGCCCCAAGGGGTGGGCTTTTAAAAGTGAGTAGAAGAGAGAGATACAAATAGATCCTATTGGTCCACCAGCGTAGCCCTGTGGTTCCCAAATCAAGTCTTTCTCAAGGGCTTCCTGTGTGTTCAGCACGAAGACTGAAGATAAGACGAGTGTCAGGGGGCCAGAGGAAGTGGAGGGGTTGGTAAAGTGGGGCAGGACATAATTTCAGAGAAATACATTCATGAAGGTATAGAGATCAGTTAAACAAAAACAATTAGGGACGAACATAACCCTCAATGCTCCCATCTTCCCCAAACTGGAGTTTGGAATGACAGAGTTAGTGCTTATTAGGGGTTCTGCTTCACACTGAGTATTATTTTTAACACATAATGTGTTTTGGGGACATGAACTTGTCTCCTCAATAGTCCAGTGGTTAAGACAGGAGCTTTGGAATCACAGGTTCTAGATCATAATCCTGGCTCTATACCTTGGGCAAGTTAGTTTCCTTCCCTAAACCTCCAATTCTCCGAAACCATCAAAACTTCCCCTTCTAGTCTTGAAGAGGGTGAAATAAAATGACATAAGCACACATTTAGTGAATGTGCGCACTAGGTTCCAGGCATCTTATGAAGCATCCAGGAATGGACACATACATGTGCACATACGTGCACAACACAGATGCGCATACACACTCATTTCAACACGTACTACGTAGAAAGTGTCAAATAAAAATTTGCATCAGAACGTAGCAGAAAGACCCCTGGACTGAAGCGAGGATAAAGGTTTCAGTTCTGGTCCTAGTCTATTCAGTGACCTGACCCCAAAGTGCACTGCTCCTTGCTCTGTGGATTGAAGGGCTGCCAGGGCTGTGAGGCACCCACGGATCCCCTCCGTCTCTGGTCCCTCCTGTGGGGTTCACGCCAGCACTGAGGAGGACTCCGGTATGCAAGCTCCTTCTTTGCACACACAGATCTTCCACCCCTGACTGTCAGGTTCCTCCCTGCTCCACCCCGCCCAGACCCCCTTCTCTGAGGGAGAACTTTCCTAACCAGGAGAGGGCACCACAAGGCAGAGGAGCCTCCTGCTGGGAGGTTCCAGAGCTGTCATTCACCGGCAGCAGGGCCCACACCCAGCTGGCAAAGGCTCCTCTGAACATCCTCCTGCTTCCAGAAACAGCCTGCACCCGCACCTCCGTGCGGACCGAAAGGCCAAGCCGGGCACCGGCAGGTGGAGAACCTGCCGGACGGACAAGCCAGAGGGGTTCCCCACACCTGACACATCGCACAGCCCTTTCACATCACCATCTAATTTTAACGCCTCAGTCTGGAGAGGTAGGTGTCGCTGTTCCCACTCCACAGGTGAGCAAACTCAGAAAGCTGAGGTCACTGAAGGTCACCAACCAGAGCTGGGGTTCCCACCAGGCTCTGCTGACTCTGAACCCAGGGCTCCGGGCGCGGTGGGTGCGGCCTCTCGGGCCACAAGACCTCACAGAATTAGATGCAAGATTACGTGGTGCCCATGGGAAGTGCTGGAGGAACTCAGAGTTCATTAAAAAAAGGCAAAGGGCATCAAGGAGACAGCCTCGGAGGATGTGCTGTGGAAGTTCTAGAGAAGAAAGAGAAAGGAACCAGGTGTATTTATAGACTAATAATGTGCAGAAGAGGGGAACTATGTGCCGCCTCTGGTGATTCTCATCAAGTTAATGGACGTTGCCAATAATTGTGGTAACATTTTTAATTGTGTCTTAGCTCTGAAGAGAATACAAACAGAATTGCCTCGTCTTTGCCTTGGGACTGTTAGGGGCACACATTCTGGCACATTACACCAGCACAGACATGCCCGCCTGGAGTCCGCACAGCAAGGCCTTACTCACAGCTGTCCCAGACCTGACTGGGGTCAAAAGCAGTTAGGAAAAGGGCATCTGCTGTATGAGTTCATGAGTGCACATGGGTGTGGAAGACAACAGGCATGGGTGCGAGGGGACGGGTTGGAATCTCGTGCAGACCCTGTGAAGAATTCGGTAAGCATCCAGCACCCCCAATGACCACGTAATGGTAGCTAATATTTGCATACTAAGCTGCCTGATGGTGGGCTGGTCCCTGTTATATAATGCTTTGTGTGTGTGATCTTATTTAATATTTTATAAGTAATTGGTGTGTTTATTTGGGTAATGTCCACCTCCCTTCTGGCTTAGAAGCTTCTTGAAGGGAGAGGGTCTTGCCTGCCCGCTACGGTAACTTTACTTCCTAACACAAAGTTGGTGCTCAATCACGTTGCTAAACAAAGGATCAAAACTCCTATAGGGAGGTACAATTTTTTTAAATGATTTTTTTAATGTTTATTTTTGAGAGAGAGGGGGGTGGCGAAAGAGAGAGAGAGGGAGGGAGAGCAAGCAAGCAGGGGAGGGGCAGAGTGCGAGAGAGACAGAACCCAAAGCAGGCTCCAAGCTCAGAGCTGTCAGCACAGAGACCTATGCAGGGCTCAAACCCACAAACCATGAGATCATGACCTGAGCCAAAGTTGGAAGCTCAACCAACTGAGCCACCCAGGCATCCCCAGGGGAGGTACAACTTTTACCTGCATTTTACTAACAAGGGACTACTGGCTTGTCTAAGTCACATAGCTAATAAATGGCAGTTGCTGGATTCAAACTAAGGTCAGATGGACCCAGCTCTGGAACATCTTGTGATGCACCATGAAGGCCGCCTCTGGCGACTGGAGAAAGAGGGAGGAAGGCAAGAATATGACCAACATGTGTTAATCAGCTACTCTGCACCAGCCACCTTATTTCTTTATATCATTTAATCCTGAGAAGGAGTCTATGAAGCATGCAGTGCCCATAAATTGTAAGTGCAGGAACAGAGGTCCTGACAATTTAAGTGACTTGCCCAAGATTACTCAGGTAGCAACGGAGAAGAGGGAGGATTCAAATGACTCCATAACTTAACCTCTATAGAGCTTCCCTTTACTTCACGCCTTCCCAGAAACTGACACCACACAGATGAAATTACATCCTGAAAACACAAGGCATTGAGGCGAAGAAAATAAAAGTATACGGTTTCCTGTTTCTTCAAACAGATCCTTTAGGGACAACTTGGGGACAAACTGTGATGCAGATGATTCTCTGATGACTGCCCTCCCCCAATCCCTGACTCCACCCCTCTTTCAGTTCTTCTCTTATTTCTACAGCCACTAGCCTCATGCTCCTTACCCAAGGCATCCCTGTCCTACCCTAGGACCTAAGACATTCCCTTCTTAGGCCTGCCCTCCCTGGATAATATTCTGGGCTCTAAAATCAGCCACCAGTAGCCCATGGATATGCCCAGGCTCTCAAAGGGAAATAATGAATGAATGTAAAGATATCCTTCGGTAACAAGCAAGGACATCTTGGGGCAGCAGAACAAACCAAAAATAACCAGTTATATTTTCTATGCTGGTGCCAGATGTTGAATACCTCCTGTGCAGCATCACTCTTTAAGCAGGGGATACATGAGTGAAATTCCCCCTTTGTCTATGCCTGGAAAGGATCAGTCTAGGTGCACACACCCCAAGGTCTCCAAACCTGGGACTTGCACAGAGAACTCATGCCACAGGTTTAGAAAACTAAGCCTGGGTAATCTGAGGATCACCTATCTTCAATTCAAAGTAAGCACTGGTCCCTTCCTGCCTCTGTCTCATTTTCACTCCATTTTACTATGAGGCAGTGACAGAGGGAAGTGGGGTAACACATGCCCTTCACATTCAGAGAGACCTGGGTTCAAACCCAGCCCCAGTGCCTACCAGCTAAGTGACCCTGACATGCCCTTGCTTTCTCTGAGCCTCAGAATCCTTATCTCTGAAGAGGGAATAATAATACTCACCTCACAGTGTTGTCATAAGAATTTAACTAGATGATAGTAGGACACTTCTAGTACAGGCTTAGGAATACCCCATACATGCCAGCCATTAGTGTCTCTGGTCTCTGTAATAGATTATCAGCCTTTGACCCCCCGATCCCCGACTGTACTCAGGAACCTCCATCCCCACATTATACCTGCATAGACACTGCTGTAGGCACATCTCCTGGCTAAAAGAAGAAGCAGGTGAAATCAGCAGAAATTGTCTACAGTAGAGCTATTTAATTTGTCTCCAGAAAAGAATTCTTCCTAGGGCCCAGCACACTTCAGGGGCAACATGTGAAAACTCTCAGGCCGTGGAAAACTGAGTCCAAGATGACAATGCACAGCCCTGGCAGCATCGTCCTCTGAGATATCGCTCACACCTGTATCCTTCTGCCTAGAGAAGGGCTGCCCAGGGGAAGAGCAAGAAGTCAGAGCCCTGGGACAATTAAAATTAAACTGAACCAGACACTCTGGAATCCTCTCCTGGGAGTCATTCTGCCAAGGCAGGGGCAGGGGCGAGATCACTTAATAGGCCCTTTTTCATCTTTAATTTCTCTGATTCAGAAAGTTTACAAGATCAATTGCTAAGAAGGCTAATGTGAGGAGATGATGCAGCAGGTTGCGCTGGGCCCAGCGTCAGCTAATTCCTTAGCTTCTAACTAGAGCCCACAGGGACCCACTTATATAAAGCCTGAGAACTTGCCTCGCTCAATCACCCTCCCATTCCAAATCCTCCTCTATATAAAGAATTTGAACTGCAACCCAGCAAGAATAGCAGATCAACCCCAAGCCAGCCTGCACATCCTAGGAAGTTCGGGAAGATCCTACTTCATACACTTAGGCTTCTGCCTAGAGTGGGGTCCATGAGTCCAGAGCCTGCCTCACTCAGTCTTCATGCCCCAAATCGCAGGGACTTGCACTTTCAAAGGCTCTGTGAAGCAATGTAACATCATGATCTAGTCACCAAGCTCTCAAAACGCACGCATTTAAATCCCATTGCTACTCTCTCTAAGCTGTGGTCTCCTCATCTGTAGATGGGAGTCCCAACAGAGCTTTGTGGGCACACAACTCAATAATGCCAGTCAGGTGCTTAGCATGGCACCTGAACTTAATAAATGCTAGCCATCGTGCACCGTCCATTATGCTGGGGCCACCTGGTGCCAACGTACTGTGCTTATTTGGAGATTCAGTAAAAGTGGACCAGCACTAGGAAGCTCCTGTGTTTCACAAGAGAAACTGGACCATAATCAGACTTGATTTTAGCTAGTTCCCTAGTAGCTGCTGCATCCCCGGAGAGAAGTGACTGCCTTTTTATTCCTTTTATTATTTTCCCTTTCTCCTTTATTCCTGTAGTAAGTTAAACCCTCCCCTCCTCCCATCCCTCCCCACAGGAAGCCACATATAGGAACAATGCTGGCTGATGACAGTGTTGCTAAATGGTGCCTGGAAACAGCATGGATGAAGCAATAGCTGCCTTCCGTTCAAAAGACCTACATTCTCCGAAAAGAAACAACCCAGAAGGGGAACAGCTCGTACCAATCATTCTGGAAGATCCATCCTCCAGGACCCTTCAATTTCCCTAACAGGACACTTGCTTCTCTTCTCCCATCATTGTCTGCATATTTTCCTTAATGATAGCAGAATTAAACTGAACTTTTTCTGCACAACTGGCTCTGGGGGATTCTAGAAAGCCTAGGAAGGAAGTTTCAATTTGTTCACTTGCTGAGAATGAATTCTGCCTCATATAACTCCTGACAAATTGCCATTTTTAAAGGGTTTGTTAATTTCCAATGAGCAAATGGCACATCAGATATCTTGTTTATTCAACAGATGCTCCTGAGCTAAACAAATGGTTCTTGTTTAACAAACATGGAAACATCTTGTCAGCTTCGCCGAGATCATCCTGCTTAACTATCAAGGGAGGGTCTCATGGCTTGTGGAGAAAATATGAGCTGCCTCCCTCCCATGTAGCGTTCACAAAAGGGTTGGGGACAGTGGTTCCACTGAAGGAGATGATGTGAATCTCCTTGATCACAGGCTGGGAAGTGGCTCTTTGACAAAAGACCTGGGATCTCTCCCTTTCTCTAAAGATGTTGGGTATTTCTGATTCAGTGTATTTAATCCAGCCATCTCCTTGGTGCTGAAATGAAAGCAGCATTGAAGGAGATCCTCACCTGACATACAGAGGTTATATAACATTGTGGGTAGATCTCAGCTTTGGGGTAAGCCTAGGTTGGATCCCAGCCCCGTCACTTATTAATTATGTGTGAACTGGGATTACTATCGTAACCTCTGTCAACACCAATTTCCTCATCTGTGAAATAGGTCTAACAACAACATGAAAACCAAAGATGTTGACAATACTGATAAATGTTCACATTATTAATCCTAATTACATTTTTGAGAAATTTTTAAATGAAATTGAACCCAGGAATGAGTGTGACAGGCAGAGAGAAGGTTGGGAAGCACCAGATTCCTATTCCAATGTTTGGAAGGAGTAAATGTGGAATGTTTGACAATGTGATGACTCCAGTCAGAAATGAAATCTAAACAGACAGTGGAGTCTTTCCAAGCCTCCAAACTCCAGACTGATATCATAATTACGTTCAGCCAGTGAGCTAAGGATCTGGCTAGACTAGGAGGCGGGCTGAGATGGGGAGGGCTAGGAAAGAAGGGAAAGAAAGGAAGTGGCCAGCTTGCCAGGGGCACATGGGGACACATGGAGAGAGCTGACGGCTGACCTCTGTCAAGTCCGAATGTGCAAGAAGAAATCCGTCTGCTGATGGGTGCAGCACAGTACAACATATTAATTATACAAGGGATGGCATTTCAAAGCCTCCCTGCTGGAAAGTATCACAGAGAATTACCTTGGGACGACATCTAACTTGCTGAAAATTAATTTACTCCACAGTTTAGATGCTTTGGAGAGATGCAAAGTGAGGTTGACCCCAGCTGAGCGTGGCAATACCATGTACTGTCTAAATGAGCTGCAGATATTAACCAATCTGAATGCGTGGAAGGGGTGCAGAAAAAGCCCCCAGGCACGGTTCATTGCCTGACAGAATCTCCACATCAACTGTCTGAGGTAGACAGCATTATCATCAGCATGATGTTGATGAAGAAACTGAGGCTTAGAAAACTGGCGCAAAATATGAGAGCTTCTAATGAAGGAGTGAAGACGTCTATCTCAGGAAATGTGTTCTTAACAACTCAGTGTGAGGGAGGCGGGGGGCTCAGGTCGTTTCAAAAGTAAGGTAACTTCAGAACAGAACTTTGCAAGAATTAAGTAGTTTGCCTAGAGCTGCGTGTCCTGTCTTCATTGTCCTGGCAAAGGGGAGGCCTGACCGAAGACCCCCACGGAAAGAGCAGAGCGCACACACAGACCAGCAACTGGTGTGGACAGCGGGTGGGGGTGAGGAGCAGTTAAGTGACTGTGAATTTGGAAAGATGTCTGGAAAGTGTCTGGTGTGAGAAGGCATGCTAGGGCATGCTAAAGGTTTTGGAATTCAATGTCTAGGGTAGTTCTTGTCAATCTTGTTCCCTGACAAATCTTTGGCAGATGGCGTTCACCTAGGACACAATCGGGTGAGCATAGCACGATTTTGAGAAAATCTCTTTTCTCTCAAATCTTCTTTAGTGAAATCCTGCGCAGTCATAATGCACATTCACTACATCTCTTTAAGGTCCATCCAGAAAGGCAGCTTTACTACGGTCAGGAAGAGAGACAGAAGAGGCCGGGGACACATTTGCTGTCTTTCAATTGATTTCTATTCATTTAGGAATGCAAAGAGGTAAGGATGACATCATTTTATTGATAACCTTGAATTGCCTCGAATTTACCCCCCAAAAAAAATTAGAGGGGAGAGAACTCACCAACATCAGTTATTTATTACTGGCCACAAAAATTTTGTGATACACTTCACGAGTAATCATGACTCACCAGTGTGTCATTACACTTTTATTTAAAATTCTTTTATAGTTCTCTCTTGACTTCAACAGAAGGTTTTAACCAAAAGAGAACATCATTTAGTCTGATTCTTAGCAAACTTACAAGGCAATGTAAAGGATCAATTCAACTGGTAGCAAAGCTAATGGCAGAGAAGAAGGTGGTCTGGGCAAAAGACGATGTGTTCATCATCTGGTATAAAAAAATGCCAGAAGGGACGAAAAAAAAAGTTGCATTTGGGAAAAACGTCTTGCACATGTCATAAAACGGCACGGGCATCAAGTGGGTGGGATGGCTGAGAGAATTAATGAAGGGGGTCCAAGGTGATTTGAGATTTCTAGGTTAGACAGGTAGATGGAGGGACAATCTGTGAAATCAGGAGGAATAATTTAACCAAACTGGGGGAAGGAAGAGACTTTTGTGCCTTTGGGGAATGCAGTATGTTCTGTTATGGAGATATATGAGAAATATCACAGTAGAACTTTCCAGTAGTGTCTGAGTGATGTCAGGGTAGAAATGTCTAGTGAAGCATGGGAAGTATGTGTCTGAAATTCTAGACAGAGTAGAGTGGGGGAAGGGTTTGGTGGTCTTTATAGGAACAAACAGGTGTGATGATAGTGGATATACTGGGGGAAAATGGACCTTTTCAAGAACAACAAGACAATGATGTGAGTGTCCTGGAAACACTGACATGTACAGGGTACCCAAATCAGGAGGAGCCAATGACGGATGCAGCAACGAAATGAGCAGGGAGACAGAAAGGAAACAAGAAAATTACAGTGATCAAGGAAGTACGAGGACTCTGGAAGGAAGCAGACAATGTGAGAACGCGAGCTGAAGTCAGGCCGAGTGAGAAATAAAGGGAAAGTACAGGATTTGGCATTAGAAGGTCCCTGATGATCACAGTCAAGGAAGCAGCAGTGCAGAGACCAGATGGAGGGGGTTTAAAGGTGGTTTGGAGGGAAGGAAACATATTTATTCTAATAATTTCATAAAATCTGGCAATGGAAAAAAGGAGACAAATAGTGAAGTCACTTGGGTGGAAAACCAGACAGTTCGTTTTATTTTTTTAAATAAACAGTTCGTGTTTAGGTGGACGAGAATAAAGAATTTGAATTTACTGGACTAAAGAATAACTGAAGAAGAAGCAAAGCCCCTAAAAGGGGAGAAGAGACAGGACAACAGTGTAACTGGAAATTTAAGTTGACTATCAAGGTACAGCTAGTCTTCCAGTGGGGCAGAGATATAGGGCCAAGCAGACAGAACTTTGGGGAGGGAGGGACAAAGGAAAGTAGGGTGTACTTAAATGCTGTAGCCTCTTGTTTGGGTGAAACAGAAGGCTCAGTGATTGCTGGAAAGAAGGCACAGGGGAGAGAGGGGCACAGGTGAGTGGTGAAGGGCTGCAAAGACTGGGACAAGCCCAAGTAAGGACAGGAGGTGAGCCAATTAGAGAAAAACACTGTGGCAAGAGCAAGGGCCATTTGGCTCATCAAATAAGTGGAAGAAAGCAGGTTATGGCTGGTATTGGACAATATATTACAATTCTCTTTCTTCAAGCATGGAGTGACATGGAGTGGTTGCCCATAAAATAAATGGTAGAGACTGATGACAAATTCAATTAGGTCTTTGGATGTAATGATCCAAATCCAATGTGGCAAATCCCCAATCCCATACCGGCTCTGTTCCCCACAAGCAGCCTTTTGTGGCCAGTGAGGTGGCAGCCCCAGTCTGTCCCTAATTTATTTCCAGCTCTTCCAACCTCTAAACCCAGATCCTTCTCCTCCAGGTGATCTCCACTTCTTGAAATCTAGATCAAGTCTAGAATAGATCTTCCTTCTTTGAACACTGAAGAAGGGGAAGTCAAGGAATTGCTTACAGGGAAAGATTTCAGCAGGGACAGGATACAGGGAAGGGCTTCTTCTTAGTAATAACGCAGGTCTTTTGTACAACACAGTCACAAAATGTCAGCTGTGGATTGTTCAACCGGATGAGCCCATGAATGAATATTAATTTTTAAAAAACCATTTTTGAGTATTAGCTTTTTATAAAGCACAATGTTTACCCAGGGGACCATCCATAACAGCAGTTAAACAGAGACACTCTAATTTATTGTATTGTGGGGTCTTGGGAAACAGAAATCCTTTAAGTACCTTTACTCTGCTTCATGGGAGCTACTTTTCAAAGTTTAAATTGCTTACATTGCACACTACTCCCTTCCTAAATTCCATTTATAAATCAAAGTAGCTTTTGAACAATTTGATGGGAGTGTAGTGGATTAAGAAGAACAAACAACAAATATATTTACGTGTGGTCATTTGAGTTTATCAGATTTTTCTTTTGTCTTCTCTGGAAGACATCTCCTCTTTTATAGAGATGCTCTGAGCTAGGTTTGGTGTATTCGTCTTTGACCTGGAAATCAAGTGTTTGGCCAGAAAAGGACATGAGCTGTCTTCTTAGAATGACCAACCTTTGACTTCGATGATGTCCTAACTTCTGTGTTCTATCAGTGCACCAGAGTTGACCTGCCTAAGGTCTCAGAGCCCCAGGCTGAAGCAGAGTTCGTTCCAGAATATCATCTTGCCATTCATAATCACTCAACGCCACGCTCTAGATCTAACCTTGGGTATTTTATAATGCTGACCTAAAAGTTTCTATCCCACCCAATTAGAATCAAAGGCTCTTAGTCCTGGAAGAGTCCTCAGAGGTCATCTTGTGTGGTTGGTTTTCAAACCACTTGGGATGAATATATCTCCCCAAACTACTGCAAACTGATATTTTTGTAAATGCAATAAAAGTATCACAGAATGTCAAATGGCTATACAAGTTCCTAAAAACTCTCAATGGATGTACTCATCCATACTTCTCTCATCCCAGGCCGGAGGCAGTGTGTGGTTCGGCACTGGTCCCTGGGCCGCACTTTGAGTAGCAATGATGCTGGTACAAACTCCTCTTGCTTCACGACAGGAGACTGACATGCAAGGGGAGGAGGCAATTAACCACAAACACACAATTTCTTAGCTGGAGAATTAGGTTTGTACCAGGACTACTGATGCCAGCCACAACTACTGAACCTCCTACTGAATACTCACTCACATATAGATTGAGACAGATGGACCCAGCAGGAAGACTTCTTACTTGCACCCTACATATTTTGATTTTGTTAAGTTTATTTGTATTTCTGCCTCGTTTAGGTTCTATACACACACACACACACACACACACACACACACACACACACGGCAGGTTCCATTTATATGGCAGGTCTTTCAGACTCCAAGGTTATGCTGAGTCATTTTACATTCATATGACAACCTTTAATTGTCCCTTATTGTTTTTAGCACAGTTAGCAATCACATCTTCAATCGTCTGATTATTTGGTTACCGTCTGTTTTCCCTACTGGACTGTGAGTACTTAAGGGAGCAGAGACCATGTGGGTTTGGCCCACCATTATATCCTGGTGCCTAGTATAGTGGCTGGCTCCTAGTAGATGTTGAAGGCAAGGCATGTTTGTTGAAAGAACCAGTGAGTGGAGAAGTAACCTGGGGTAGCACTCTGGGGCCATCTGTAGGCATTGTGGAAGCTAGCAGCCTGCCTACAGCTGCCATCCATTGTGAGGACACCAGCCAAGTCAAGGAGCACAGGCTGGCTCCACAGGCTACTGCCTGACTTGCTAAGTTTTCTCCAGGGCTGCTCCTCAACTCTAGCAACTTCTCCAGGCTTATTTCATGTGGCCTTTCATCAATACAACAAGCAAGACAGCACTTCCCTCCTCCCTCCATTCCCTGCCTCTAGTCCTGCCTCCTCCTACGTCCTTCCTTCTGTCCTTCTCTCCTCTCTGTAACTATTCCTGTATCTAACACTGGGGGAGGCAATGTATACAGAGACAACCTAGCAGGACTGCCTCCTAGAGAAGGTTTATAACTGAGCTGGGGAGAGAGAGAAGTACTGTGGGTAGATAAGGAGAGAAGCCAGCAAACATGAACACTGAGACAACACAAGCTCTGGGACTTTTAACCCCTCTGCCTGGATTGTAAACCCTTCACAATCAGATCACATCTGGTCAAGGCTTACCCGGTGCGCTTCAGAAAACCCTGAACTTCTCAGCACCTCCAAACATCACAGTGATTTCAGTCTCTGAACCTCGGGCTCCTGCTGCTGCCCTGCCTGAAACGTTCCTCTCTCCTCCTTTTGGCTTTGGTAGGTCTCCCCCTGCCAGACTTCACTGCCACCTATGAGACATACACTAACTACCCTTCTGTCTCCTATGGCACCTGGATCACACAGGTGAACACTGGGGTATCTGATACTTATGATCAGGGCTCCCCGCTGGAGCATAAGCACTTTGAAGGAAGGGACCATGGCTGGAACATATGCAGTGTTCCCACCGTGCTCCAAGTGTGAAACTGTGAACACTTCAGTGGAAACATACTGCAGGGCCAAAACAACTTCATTTTAGGTCATTTTCCTGGTCTACGCCACCTAGAACACCTAAAAGCAAATTCACAGCAACCAATACAGAATAGGGTCATTGAAAGGCATTGCACATCACCTCAAAAGTGGTTACGTTGGAGGTAACATACAAAAGAGGTTTCCAAGATTTGCTTCATCTTTTACAAAATGAGGACAGTAAAAATAAATAAAAATTAAAAAATAAAATGGGGACAGTAAGGACAGCTGGAAATAAGAGGAAAACTACATCATTACCAGGGACAGCAGCACACTGGATACAGTGTGCCACCAGTGTCTACACAGTGACTCTGGGGAGTTACTTTACCTCCTGGCCTCAGTTTCCTTATCTGCGAAATGAGGGTGCTGGGCCTGTTTCTCTAGAATCCCTTCCCTCTAATCATTCAGGTGTCTTTTAGAAACCAGCCTGTCTCTCCTGGGCTCCCAAGGTCAGTGCCTGTTCCAGAAATGGCAGCTGGTTTCCTCTGAGCAGCCGGAAGGAAAAGGTTCCTATTCATTACACAGCCCCATAAATCATCTGGAGTCCATAGGATGTTTAATATGGAATCACTTAATTTAACAGTCATTTTGACATAAGGAATTGTTTTCTTAAAGCTAGAACTGGCTGTAAAATCTCAAGTGATATTTTATGGCTGCCATATAATAAAATCATTCAGCAATTAGTGATTAATGACATACAACAGTAAGTTTCTCTGTGGTCACCTCCCCCACTGCTGTTTCTCTCTGGTCTTACCCATTTCGCAGTGCGGTGATCATACCCGGAGCAGCGAGTGTCTTTTTATAATCAGGGTAGATTTCTGAGCCTAGAAGACCATCATCACCCTCAGAAAGTGTCCAACAGAGCCTGACATTGTGATGGGGTGGAATGGAACCACCTATATAGACATAGTCCATGGCATGGAGGAAAGTCAAAAAGCACAAGGGCTTCCCTGCACAAACCACCAAGGGCAGTGTTCAGTAGCAGGTGTTGACTTCTTAGGTTCTGTTGTTTTGATGACAGGGTTACCCTTGCCAGGGAAAGGCATGCCGACACTATGAGCCTTTTTTTAAATGTTTGTTTATTTTTGAGAGAGAGAGAGAGAGAGGGAGAGAAAGAGTGTGTGTGTGTGAGTGGCAAAGGGGCAGAGAGGGAGACACAAAATCTGATGCAGGCTGCAGGCTCTGAGCTGCCAGCACAGAGCCCGACACGGGACTCAAACTCACAAACTTTGAGATCTTGACATGAGTTGAAGATGGATGCTTAACTGACTGAGCCACCCAGGTGCCCCCATCACTGTGAGCTTGATAGTCTTCTGTACCCTCTTGCCTATCACACTTCTGCCTTTACCGCACTTTTAGCCCTGACTCTCCCCAACCCCAAAGTACCCATCGCTAAGCAGGACCCCGTTACAGCACGCTTCTCTGGCCTAGCCTCCTGCAAACACCCAAAACCAAACTTGACGGTATCAGCTCCAAACTAGGAAAGACCAGCCCCACTATGCTCTGGTCCACATTAACACACAATCCCATGGAGCAGACTATTGGTGTTAATCCCATTTTATGGACAAAGAAACTGAGGCCCTGGGCCCAAGATCACACAGCTAATAAGCAGTACAGCTCTGATTCACACCTAAGCGGTATGTGGCCAGCCCAACACACTCGGCCACCACGACGTTCTGCCCGTGTGCTTGTTAAAAAGAGTTGCAATAACGGGCGCCATGAACTTACCATGTTGTTAAATGGTAACCAGTTATGGGCCATGGCCACATAAATATTTATTAACATTTTACATGGCTTTATATTTTTGCACTGTTATTTATTACTATTATTATCAAAGCTCATTTGCCTCTTAGAAACAAGAAGGATGAACAGTATACCTCCCTCTCCCTGCTGCAGTGGACACGGTAGCATGTGGTCTGCACCCTGCTCTGCCCCAGACATTCCTTCCCCGGTGCTGGAAATCTATGTGTGCCTGATAACTCCCAGCTGAGCTGCTCATTGGGAATTTGCTACAGCTGATGACAGCCACCTCACCAAGGTCACCCTCTTTGGGTGTGGAGGGTCACTGTGGAGGTATGAAGGTCCAATCCTTTGGCTCGAGACTGGATGTGTGGAAGGGCCATCCCAGCTACATGGCCCCCTAAAATCAGCTACTGCAAATACATGGCAGGCCCACCTCATCCTGCCTGCCATGTTCCCTCACCCCTCAAAGGGTAAGTCTGAGCTCCCAACAAACCTCCTACACATAAAATACTTCTGTTTTAAAGTATACTTGCCAAGGAAACACCACCTACAACATCCATGCATCCCACAAAAAACAAACAACAAACACAGAAACAAACAAAAGCATTCAGAGAACAGTTTTAGTGCCCTTTTAATTTTTAAGTTTCTTTACTTTGAGTTAGAGAGAGAGAGCAGGGGAGGGGCAGAGAGAGAGAAAGAGAGAGAATCCCAAGTAGACTCTGCACTGCCAGTGCAGAGCCAGGTGCGGGGCTCAAACTCACAAACAGCAAGATCATGACCTGAGCTGAAATCTAGAATCTGATGCTTAACTCACTGAGCCACCCAGCCCCTCCGCCCCACCACCATTGGTGCTCTTTTATTTTTTATTTTATTTTATTTTATTTTATTTTATTTTATTTATTTATTTATTTTAGAGAGAGGAACATCATGAGTGGGTAAGAGGGGTGGAGGGAGGGAGGGAGGGAGGGAGGGAGGGAGGGAGAGAGAGAGAGAGAGAGAGAGAGAGAGAGAGAGAGAGAATTTTAAGCAGGCTCCAAGCTTAGAAGAGAGCCCGACATGGGGCTTGATCCCACCACCCTAGGATCATGACCTGAGCTGAAATCAAGATTTGGACACAACCGACTGAGCCCCCCAGGCACCCCTGGGTGCCCTTTTACACTAGGAAAAATCACACCTAAGTCCAGAGTGTGGCTTTCCACAAAGTGTGTAAATATCATGCTGAATTTGAACATGTATTAAAAGGTTAATTTGTCCATCTATAAATCTGTGGTCATTATACTTTGTTCATTTATTTCGAAGTACAATTTGAGCTTTTAGATATTATGAAAACATAAAATAATATTCTAGGACCAAAGAAGGATGTGGATTTATTTTCTACTCTTCAGGAGTCTTTCTCTTTTGTTTATTTTTTCCTTTCTTTCCCTTTCGTTTCCTCTTTTCATGGCAAAGCGCATTTTCTGGAATTCCCTAGAGTTCTGTCTCTTTCCAGTTCTCACTGCCCCTAGTAATAGCCTTTTAACAGGCCACTTGCTCTCCAGCTCTTCCTTCTATGATTTGCCCTTAATTCCTCTGCAAGAACGATCTTCCCAAGGGCCAGTCCTGAGCGCATCCTGGCCCTGAGCAGAAGCCCACAATGTGCACGGCATTAACTGCAAAATCTTCAACCTGGCCTTTAGGACCGCTCAGAAATCACTTTAATCCTCTTTCCAGCCTTATCAGCATCTCTTCTCCCATAAGAACAGAACCTGAACTTCCGGAAAGCCTGAACCATTCACAATTTTCTAAACACACCCCATGCTCCCCCACTTTTAAAGCTCTCCCCCTGCTTCTTCCTCTGCCTGGAATTTCTGCCATCACATATCACCAGAAGGCACGGGAATACACACATATGCTCAGCCCCATGTAAATGAACCCATATTTCCAGATTCTATCCAAATGCCACCTCCTCCATGAAGACGTGACTGATGCCACCTCCCAGGGCCCCTCTGTCACAGGCTGCACCTCCCTCACTCAGCCACTTCACCATGGTCCTTCGTATCAGATATGTGTCCATTCGTCTCAGCTTTCCTTCGCCTTACTGTATCAGCTAGCTTTCGCTGCATAATAACGCATCCCCAAATTCAGTGGCTCGCAACAGCAATTATATATTTTGCTTATACATCTAGGGGCCCGCTGAGGATCGGTTTATCTGGGATGGGTTCCATGGGAGGCTTTGTTCCATGATAGGAATACAGCAGAACTTGGTTCCTCTCAGAGATGTGTGCTTACGCATGCACCATGTGTTCGCTGTGGAGCCTGGGGGCGGAGGGGGGGGGGGAGGGGGCGGAGCGGGCGGGGGAAGCCACAGCTACTATGCCGTGGCCCAGGTAAAAGAGACACACTCAACTTGACAGGTACTTTAAAAGACTCTGCTTGTGTCACATCTGCTAAACTTGGAGAAAGTAAGTCACATGGATGAACCCACAGTCAAGGGGGTGAGGAAGTACCTTCAATGGATAGTCAAAAGGCCCCACAAATTAACATGGCGACAGGTTTGGATGTACAATTCTATCGCTTAAGAGAGCTCAGGATTGGAACAACCCACATCTACTGTCCTTTATATCCCTTTATAGGGATACACAGTTCACAGAGTGGGCACTCAAAACCATCTCTTGGATGGAATTGCTCAGTAAGTACATCTAAATGGACATAAAGAAAAAATCAATAACTTCATTCATGCCATAGTGTTCATAAAACCTACAGGTGTTATTTTTATAACGACTAACATCTAGACAGCATTTTGCAGCTACAAAGCATTTTAATAATGTCTTATGCTTTCAAAGCACACTTAAATATATTATCTCATTTAGCATGGAGTGCGTACATTTCAAAAGATGCCTGGAGGTGGTCATGTCTTTGCTGGTTAACTACTCTCTAACTATGGATGTCAAGTGCTGCAGAGAAAAGGGAAGGTTTTGGTAAGGGGGCCCAGTCTGTATGACTCAAAGCACAAAACCTGATAGTTCGCTAACATGCCTCCCTGGTTTTCAAAACCACTTCCTAACCACCTCCTCTGGTTCCCAAAACCTAAGGTGCAAAGGAGTTGCCAGGAGACAGTGCTAATGCTGAGGCCTAGATCTAGAGATTCCGATCGAGAGTTTTGAGGTGAGACCCAAGAATCTGCATCTTTAACAAGCATCTCAAGTCAATCCACTGCAGGTTCTCCCTTGACCATCAACCAAGAAACAAAATCCTCCCGAACCGTCAGAGAAGTACACAGAATTTCCTCTTATGCCATCACGTAATGCTGGAAACCAACACCCAGGCCGTAAGAGGATTATGGACACCTGGGAGGAAAGCACTGGGCCTCCAAGACTGAGCCTTCAAAACCTTCTGGCCATCCCTTTGTGCCGAAGACACAGAGAGCCAGAAATTTCTGAGTGCCCCAAGGCCTGGTGCCATTCCAGTGGCAGAAGCAGAATCTATACCCAGAAGGCCTGATCCTACTCAAACTCTCCTCCTGCTTATATCGCAGGTCACAGATTTTTCTCTACCCAATTTACTGAGTTTCCCTGAGCTATGGAAAAATCCTAACAAATCTCACATTAGGGAAGGAAGGAAGGAAGGAAGGAAGGAAGGAAGGAAGCAAGAAGGGGAGGAAGGAAAGAAGGGAGGGAGGGAGAGAGGAAGGAAGGGAGGGAGGAAAGAAGGGAGGGAGGGAGGGAGGGATGGAGGAAAGCACAGCTCCCCCAATTATGTAATCCATGTTCCAAGTCTCCTCTTGCGCAGAGAAAATAGTCATAAAACTTAACTCCATTTGTTCTATTTCACTCTTGCTTCTTTTGATGAGACTTGTTAAACAGGGGGCAATAATGCTGAAAAATGTATGTAGCAGGATTTTGGACCTCTCCTTCCCAGAGTCACATGGACAAGTGTATGGCCACCCCATTTTAAACCACCACCCCCCCCCCCCCGCAGCCCCAGGCTTTTGGCCTGCTCCTTGGCAACTATTGCATACTTTGGCGCCTTTTATAGATCAGCCTGGTTCCAGGGTCTGACCTTTTCAATACTTCAGTCTCCTTACATCCATCCAAAACGCTGAGTGGGCAGAGCAGGGATTCCCTCAGGGGCACTCTCTCTGCCTCCAATGTGCACAGTTCTGCCCAAATTACTTGACAGCTTCTCTTCAACACCGCTAGAGGAAAAGGTTGGAGAATGTCTCAATAGGACACCACTCGCCAGTGGGGAGATGAGAAGGGGCGGGGCATGCCCCTAATCCATCATCCAGGCTGTCTTCCCAAAGAGCAAACGTGAGTGAGATGCCTAAAGCAGGATAATGTATCTTGACAGGGGGGCAGGAGCGGAGGGATTGAAAGAGAAACAACATAGATTCTTGAACCCTGATGTAAGCAACAGGGATCAAGGTGGTAGAATATCCCAGTTGCTAGATTCACAAACCATGTACACAGGCAGAAAACTGCCGTCTTTGAAAGGCAATATGCTGACAATTGAAAAAAGTCTAATCACCTAAAGGAATTCCCTGTTTTAGGCATCCCTTTGAGAACAAAACAAATTAGGGAGTGACTGAATGAATGATCCTCAGTGGCATTTGCCACCAAGTAAATGAAGGGGTCCATTTCTTCCAATCCAGTCACCACAGCCTTCCATCCTATCCTGCCACACCTATCACTCTGAATTAGCACTTCACTTGCCAAAACCACGTTTAGGTGAGTGTGGACAACTGTCTTCTCACCAAACATGGTGAGCCTATTGACAGAGAAGAGAGTCCACTTCTCACTTCTCAATGTCCTCACTTAACACAATGGCTTATATAGTTTGGCAACCATTTAAACAGGGTCTACGCTATGAAGTTGTACATTTCGGGGTATTGTAATACCAGTATGTATTACAATATGTAATACCAGTATGCAGCCTGTGTAAAACGAAAAGACCAGTTTAAATCAATGATTTGTAAACATTTTTGTTTAATAAATGGGGTTCTACCTTCAAAAGAAATTGTAGGCAGAAGCCTAATATATACAACTAATTAAGAAGCTGAGTAGTTCTGGCTGAGGCAAAAATGAGAGGGCCAAGGACCTGATCACTAGGCACCTCACAGGCTTTTCTGTGAACCATGCAGTCCCTGGGGCAAATTAGCTGAACCCCTGTAGAGCTTTCGAGGGCGCTGTCAGAGAAATCATCAGACCAAGTAACATGACAGAGCCCTTTCCACTCTAATGTTTCCATAATTGTTCAGTCTAAATGAGAATGTATCAATTTAGTGGAATATTCTGCCACCATCAAAATGATCTTTATGAAATTATGTACATGTACAGAAAACTGTTCAGGTTAGGTGTAAGTAAAAATGTTTAAAAAGATCTAAAATCAGCAAATATAATTCTATGAGAAACGGCTTTCGTGTGTCCAAAAATTATTACAAGACTAAAGTTATGTTAAAATGATTAAATCCTTAGTTTAATAAGAAAATTTTAATGCCATTGTATCAATTGAAATGCACATAAGAATGTGTCGCTTTAAAAAATCATATACTAGATATGTACTTTTAAAAATTTTTTTAATGTTTTATTTCTTTTTAAGAGAGAGAGAGACAGAGTATGATCGGGAGAGGGGCAGAGACAGAGTGAGGCACAGAATCCGAAGCAGGCTCCAAGTTCAGAGCTGTCAGTACAAGAGCCTAACACGGGGCTTGAACTCACAAGGGTGACATCATGGCCTGAGCCAAAGTTGGACGTTTAACCAACTGAGCCACCCAGGCGCCCTGATATGTACTTTTTAAAAGTCTACAATTCCATAATTTGTCATTGGAGAATGGAACTTAGGATCAGGATACTAGAGAAGATTTGCATCTGTCCTCAGAAAAACCAATAGCTTATCTACTGACAGTGAGTTGCACAGAAATGCACTTAAGCATCTCACAAAAAAGGTCCATATGTTAATAAATCTTCATAAAACATGTATATCATGTCATTCACCTACACAAAAGATGAATGCCCTCCATTAGGCAGAGTGACAAATCTAAATCACTTTGCCGGCATGTGAGGCCCTACACAATCTGAGTCAAGTCTACTTCTATTCTATTCCTCACTGCCCTTCAACGCCAATCCGATTGTTATGGCACAGTAGTTCTCTTCAGTGGCAGGGGCCAGCCAGGGAAGACTATTTTGCTTCTCAGAGAACATTTGGCAATTTGGGAATAGCTGGAGACATTTCTGGGTGTCACAAGTTGGGGAGGGGTGCCGTGGCTATTTATGGAGTGGGAAGCAGGGATCGAGGTAAACCTCTTGCAAAGCACAGGAGACTCATCCAGACCAAAATATCAAAAATGTGAGGTTGAGAAATCCTCTTCCAGCAGATCCTCCAATGTCTCTCCAAACGTATCATGACCTTAGCTTCATTCTGATTATTCTCCCTTCCCAGGAAAACCGGTCTCTCCCTTCCTTCCTCACCAATTCAACCCACTCTTCAAGATTCTTCAATCCCAACTCCTCCAAGAAGCCTCTGCTGAGCAGTGATAACACTTCCTCCAATACTCTTTCAGTGTTTCCTACTTCTGTCCATGGACCCTCAGCGATCCACATGGACTTATCTCAACATCTACATCAAATCTGTTAAAGCACTTATGATCCGATACAGAACAATCTTTAATTGATGGTCTTGTAAATTTTATTGAATTTTGTTAACATTATGCCAGAAATAATTTTCTCTAAAAATAGTTTTAACAAGTATAATAATAGACATATGCTGAGAGCTGGAAAAACAGATCAGAAATGCAAACACCGACCATTAGGCAATGGGATTTGGATGGGAGGAAGAAAGATTCAGACACACCCAACCTTGTTTGGTTTCAAAGAAGACGCTAAGTGCTATTTTGCCACCTAATTAATGAGAACAGTCATTTCTTTCAATTGTCTGCTTATCTTATAAGTCATTATATTATTAATTTTATAGCTAGTATTTATGAAGTACTTATTATGTGTCAGGCTGAGAAGACTGGCATTCAGCCAGGAGGCAGCGGTAGTGAGTACTAGCTGGTGTCCTTTCTGACTCAAGGAGCTTTGGTCAGAGATCTAGTACAAACGTCACATGGTTGTTAAGGGCAGAGCTCTCCTCCTATTTAGATCCCCAACCCCCCTGCCACAAGAATAAATCCCTAGTCACATCCCACTCTCCCAATCACTTAAAATTTAAGAGATATTTTCATTGTAGTGCGAAGAATCTAATGACACCAACTCTACCTGCATGCAGGCACATTACAGACACACATCATGTTTACCCAGCTCAATCATGCCAATCTGAAGAGAGATGCTGTGTGCAAAACAGCTTTACTTAGTACCAGAAGTGAAAATTCCTAGAAAAAACATTACCTAGAAATGTGTAGGACCCACATGAAGGAAACTGTACAATTCTACGGAAGAACGCCCAGAAATGGAATAGAAGAAGAGAAACCATGTGGTCCAAAATGAAAACCAGATTATTGAAAAAGATTGAGTTCCCTCCAGATGAACTCAGAGCTTTGTTGCAACTCTAATCAACAGTCTACTTAGTTGCTTCAGTGGCGGGGGGGCGGGGGGGGGGGAGTGGGAGATTTGGAACATAACAAAGTGATTCCAAATTCATTTGGATGGATAAATGAGGAACACAAGCCAAGAATATTTTGAAAAAGAAGTAGGGGTTCTATTTTTGTTTTATTTTCTTACGTAGCACAGGAGAGAAGACTAGGCATGATCATGTATTATCAACAACAGTTAAACACAGTAAGATCCAGCTCGGGAAACAGAGGACCAACCAATCCAGTAGAATAAAAGCTGACTGATGCCACCAACATCAAGGGTACCTAACATGACCAGAGCTTCCTTTGCAGGAGATCATCAGATGAGACAGTCCATAGGAAAAGAATTAAATGGGAACACACTCATTAGATTTTGTTTTACTTAAAAAAATAGAAATCCTATATGTTCTAAAAATATCCATCAGTATGAATAAAATTATTACTTTATTAAACTGATTATAATATGGTCAAAGGATGATATGGACAACTATTAATATGAGATTTTTGAAGCACAGTGTCAGAGAATGCTCAGTATTTTTCTGCCATATTTTACCTAATTTATGCATAGTATATACTATATTCAATATATATCTAATATATAAAAATATATTATGTATTTATATGTATTTATAAAGCTGCACTACAAATCAGAAAACTTCATATAATATTTATATGATCACACATTGAGGGCACTATCTGAACATGAAGTAATAAAAGACATTACAATGGGAAAAAGAAAAAGATCTGTACAAATTTTTTTAACTAAAAAGTATGTTAAAAATCATAAGGCAATTAAAACCCAAAGAACAAACTGGGTACAATATTGAAACAAAATGAGAGACCATATAAAGAACTCATAATAAAGAAAAAGAAAAAACAGATGGCCACATAAAAGAAACACAATGGCTAATAAATATATGAAAACATGTCTAAACTCACCGGTCTGATAAGAAATGCAAATGAAGACAAGAAAAATTCACTTTTGCCTACTGAATTAGATTACTTTTTTAAATTAAATTTTTATGAGGTGTAGTGAAGTGGTATTTTACTAGTTGGAGTGGAAACTGGCATAAACTTTCTGGAGAACAATTTGGCATGACGATATTATATGTATATGTATATATATATATATATATATATGTATATTGTTTTGGTACTCTATCCTTAAAAATTATAATAATCAGACGTAGGACAAATAATACTTAAAGGTTTTCAAAACAACATTCCAATGCCTTTTCTAATAATAAAAGTTTAGAAGCAAGAATCAATGTTAAATGATGAATGAATGATTAAGTTATATATCCACCAATCAGAATAAAATGCAAATGATATAAGTTCTAAATTATGTTTGGAAAGTGTATAGGATGGTACAGGAAAATGTTAAAGTATGTGATTTATTTATTTTTTTTATTAAAAAAAAAATTTTTTAACGTTTATTTTTGAGACAGAGAGAGACAGAGCATGAACAGGGGAGGGGCAGAGAGAGAGGGAGACACAGAATCTGAAACAGGTTCCAGGCTCTGAGCTGTCAGCACAGAGCCCGACGCGGGGCTCAAACTCACGGACTGCGAGATCGTGACCTGAGCCGAAGTCGGACGCTTAACCGACCAAGCCACCCAGGCGCCCCATAAAGTACGTTTTTTAAAAGAGACCACATTTTATACACAACATGATCTCAATTATGATGAAACTGAAATATTCATGTTAAAAATTATACTAGGGAAAAATTTATGAAGTACTTGATTTTTTTAAGTGATGTTCTCTGGGCAGTGAAATTATAGGTAATTATTTCTTTTTCTTTTTCTGCTTTTCCTTAAATATCTACAACAGACTTCCATTTGTGTCTAAAATCAGAAAAAAAAGTAAAATGCGTTTGT
Organism: Lynx canadensis; assembly: GCF_007474595.2. NCBI lineage: Eukaryota > Metazoa > Chordata > Mammalia > Carnivora > Felidae > Lynx > Lynx canadensis. The sequence goes on from NC_044313.2 coordinate 24,437,790, forward strand.
TTCTTTTTAAAATTATTTTTTGTAGTTTTGGCATTACCTCTCCCCCTTTCCCCACATGCCTGGCCATTTCTGTTCCAGAACTCTTGTTGGTAAGAGGTTCTCTAGAAAGTCTGCATTCCTTTCCAAGTTCTTCCCTGCTTTATATCCCGCCATGTACTGATTCCTATCTCCTCTCGTTGCCCAAATTCACATGTTGAAGCTGTAACCCCTAAGTGTCCTTATAAGAAGAGACCAGAGCTTGCTCCCGCCTCCACCATGTGAGGACATGGCAAGAAGGTGACCATCTACAAGCCAGGAAGGGAGTTCTCACCAGAAACCAAGCATATTGGCACCCCGAACTCAGACGTCCAGCCTCCAGAAACATGAGAAAATAAATTTCTGTTGTTTATACTGCCCAGTCTATCGTTTCTAATTATGGCAACCCCAGCAGACTAATACATACCCTTGGCCTCGGCTGTAACATAACATTCTTACATGTTGCTCAATGAGAAAAAGGGTGACTCCTTTCACAATCCTGCATCCAACCTGCATTTTAAACAGCCTCCATGTGTTCAATGTGGCGTTTTCTCCTTGGGTTCCTCTGTTCAACATTCTATTCTTTTTTCTCTCCCTAGTCCTCTTCCTGACCCACCAAATTCTCATACTTCCTACTCATGAAGGTGCAGAACAATTTATTACTATCCATATTTCTTCATGTAAGGAGCAAGCCCTCCATGAACAATCTGGCCTTCAAGAAGAGGGCAGCAGTCAAAATGTTCTATTCTACCTGGAGGGGTCTCCCGACCCAGCCCTCATAGGACTCTAACCAACTCAAATCTCTCCCACTGTAAGGACAGTCAAACTTGCTCTCCTCTGAAAGTTTATTTATCAGTGAGATTCCACTGTATCTAAGCTGAAAGAATGTTCTCATGTCTTCCTCATAATCATCTGTGTGGTATACGCATTTGGAAGTCATGTGTCTCTAATTCCAGAGACACTAGCAGCCAAGGCTAGATAGAGAAAGAAGGAGGAATGGTATTTCCATCTGTGTCCTGGAATTTGCCTTACATTGGATTAGGTGAGTATTGTGGCTATCTGTGAATTCTATGTTGAACATACACAAGTATTTTAAGATATCCCGAGGCCTTGTCAAAGCATTGTGTCTTCCTCAGTGCTGACTACCACGTATGGCCTTTGAGCACTGCGTTTGCTCTTAGCATTAACATAGCTCTTTCAAGGCCAAGATGTAACCAGACAGACAGCATGGGCAGCCCCCACCAGCAAAGTAGAAACTGATTTCTGCTTGCAAGCTGAATTTTCACATCTCCCCTCCTGACCTTGCATGTATTATTTTGAATGTAATGCATTTTTAAATTGCCATACCATTTTAAAAATGTAAGGGAGAGCTGAATTAAATATTATTTGTGGCATACCCTGGTTTGCAAAGGGCCTCTAAATCTGATCTCTTATATCGGGTCGATGCCTAAATCCCATTACTTGAGATTGCAAATGACTGTGTTTGCAAAATTGTAGATGCACATTTAGAGGCAGCTTCAAAAATTCAACCCATAATGTTCACTTTGTTTGAAAAGACCTTGATTTTCCAGGAAGCAATCTCAAGCCATTCAGCCCGTTCCTTAACTCTGTCTCTGTCGTGGCTAATGTATTAATAGCCTAAATGACTTGCCATGTAGTTCTTCAGGAATCATAGTTTAGGGTCTAAATGAGTTCCTGGATGAAGAGGAGCCCATATTGGAAGCAAAACATAGATACATAGCAAAACATAGCATACAAAACATAGCATATAAGATCTACAGAGTTTAAATGGAGGTAAAGGTACAAGAGGGTTCATGCCAACCACATTATCTCAAGGTAATTATTCCCCATTTTTACCTCCTGCTTCTCTGCCCAATGTCTTCTACACCCATAGCTGCTAGTATGCTGAGAGGGGTAGGTCTAGGATTAAAAAACATGAGATTTTTTTTTGTCTTAAGTGAAATTAACACTTCTCTGAAAGGACAGGTGCACACTTGCTGTGTGACAGATTACCTTAAAACTTAGCAGCTAAAAACAGCAAATGTTTATTATCTTACTATTTCTATGGGTCAGGAATGAGGACATGACTCAAGTGGGTGTCTCTGCCTCAAAGTCTCTGACAAGGCAAACAACCAATGTGTTGGCTGGGGCTGCAATCTCAGCTAAAGGATGAGCAGAGAAGAAGCTGCTTCCAAGCACACCCATGTGACTGTTGGCAGGGGTTCAGTTGTTCCTTGTTGGAACTGAGTTGTTGGACTGAGGCTCTAAGTTCCTCACTGAATACTGGCTGGAGACCTCCCTCAGTTCCTTGCCACATAGGTCTATTCACAGTGCAATTCCCAACATGGCAGCTTGCTTTGACTCTTGGCAAGCAAGAGCATACCTAAGATGAAAACCACTATCTTTTTGAATCCAGGTGTCTCAAGTGACATTCTCATTACCTCTGCCACCTCTATTCACTAGCAACAAGTCACTACATTCAGCCCAAACTCAAAAGGAGGGGACTACACAATGGAAGGGTCCCCAGAAGACAGACACCACTGGAAGCCATTTTGGAGGCTGCCTGCCACAAGGAGGAAGTAAACATTATGTCTACAAATAGACTTATATTTGCCTATGTTGTAGGCAGGAATATACATTAGCACACAACTTTGATAATATTTTCAATGACAGGTATTAAAGACATTCAAAACGTATGTATTTGGATGTAATGATTCCCCTTCTGGTGGTGATCCAACCAAAAATATTAAGCCCTAAAAATTACCAACTCCCCCTCCTCCATGTTCTAAGAGATGTGCACCTAACAAGTATTACATTGATTTGCTGGAGGCATGGGGTGTGAACAATAGACGGAGAAGTAAAGGACAGAGGGTAGGTCACCACATGTAAGAAAAGCCTGTGATACCTGGGGAGGAAGGTGTAAGTGTAGCAGGGCTCTGAAAGGAGACTTCTGGGACAATAAGCCTCTGTGACTGGGAGCCCATAGAAAGAGAAGGAAAAGATAAAGTAACTACCATTATGATCAGGACTTCTAGAGACAAACAGGGGCAAAGGAGTTTTAGAAAGACTTACTGTGTGCTGTGTGATGAAATGCTTCTTTGCAACCCATTTAAGAAAATGTTCAGTAAAAATTGGCATTGCTCTGAAATGCTTTCAATATGGAAATCGGGTCATAATCACTGAAATGTGACACTCTGCTGAGACTGGGAAAAACACAGTCAAAGTTTTTGCTTGGGCTACCTAGACACTGGTCCAAGAAAACAATCCCAGATATTGAAGACATATGCATAAAACATTAATGAAACTGTTATTTATGGTAATGAAAGATGTAGAAATTTCCAATATCCAATAAACATAAAACACAGTAATAAAGTATGTATCTTTATATAATGAAGTGCTGCATAGACAATTAAAAATGATGGTTATAAAGGTCTTATAATAACATAAAAATTGGTATCATAGAACATTAAGAGGAGAAAAATCAGACTGCAGAAACTCACATTTAATGTGTATAGGTTATGTATAAATGAGCATATGCAGACAAGAAGAGACTAGGGAAAAAAAGAACAATAAAAGCTTGGAAAGGCAAGATTGCAATGAAAAGACTTTTAGTCTGTTGTTTGTTTTCCATTCCATCCCTTTCTCTTTTAAAAGATATTTTCCTAGGACCTCCTATCTACACACACCTGGAGGGACAGCTCTGCTTTTCCATTTTTCTTACTCTCCCTTATGGTCTTTCTGAAAAAGCAAAAGAAAAGATGCTGGCACAACCATCATCATGAACCTACAGTGACTACACTGATCTTAATCAAAGTACAATAGAGACATGGAGCCCATCCTGACTGTCCCTACACAGCAGCCACTGGTCCGCCAGCAACTAGGCATCATAACAGCTCAAAAGAACAGTCCTTAAGGAACCATCTTCCTGGACCCTCTAAAGTGGGTTGATCTAAAACCAGTACTACATCTATTGACTTCCTGTGGGCTTTCTTACTCTCAACAGCAGTCCACACTGCAATCCAAACAGCCCAGAAAAGAAGTAAGAGTTTAAAGTCTGGGATACCTTAGGGTGTATACTTTATTAGAACACCCTCCTGCAGTGATGGCAAGAAATAGGAACAAAAGGACTGTGATCTTTCAGGAGACACAATAATTAAGGGAAGTTAATAATGAAGAGATATTGGAGATATTCTTTCTCTCTTTCACAACACTATATAAGCAAATGCCATCAGAGACCAGAGGCACTTAGAGGCCAGCCCAGCTACACCAGAAGAAGGTAAACACCTAGGGAGGGTGAGGGGCCACAAAGGCAAAGATGGGAACCACAACAAGTATTCACACTGCACGTGCAAAGAAAACAATCTTCTCAGTGCAGAATGTGCCTGCCTGTTAAATATCTCCCAATGGAAGAGTGAAAATACTATTCATTTGCAGCTCAGTAGGATATTAAAACAAAAACAAAAACAAAACAAAACAAAAAAAACAAAAGAAATACATACTTTTCCCCCATGATAGCTCTGCTCAAGCAGACTAGAAAGGGATTGTGTTAAGACACATATTCCACTTTTGTGCTCTGCTTGCAAATTATAATTGCTGAAGCAGTTGGAGTGATAAATGGGAACACAAGACAGGCCTGTTGATCTTCCTGTTAACGAGGTATCAAAGGAGTGAAAGGGTCACATACAAAGAAGGAGTTTTCATGTCAGTCGGTCCTATTCTTTACACATGTATCGGATAGCTGAATCAATCCATAACGTAAGATTCCTAGGTGACCTGTCTTGATGGGGTAACAAATCTGGAATTCACAGAGAAAATTTTACCTCCAGATGAAGCTTTTCTTATTACTGCTAACCAATATTGTGCCCCATTCCTGGCCTAACTCAAAGGCACTGTGGGGCACTAAGGAGGAAATGGATAATAATGGCAGCCCCTTACTACACCTAACTCATCCATTTCACAGCCATTACAGCAACGATGAGGTATGTGTGTGGTCGGTTCTTCCTCCAGGAGCCTTGGCAAAAATCACCCTGGATCACAGTGTTCTTCCCAAGAATCCTCTCCAGGGGGATTCCATCTCTCCATCAACTGAAGGTGGCATGGGGGAAGAAATCTTATGAAGGATCTTTCTCTAGACAATTGCAAATCTCCAAATTATAGATAACAATATTTGGGCAATATTATCCATGAATTGCACACTCACTCTATTTGTCTACATGCAAGATAAAAGTATTAACATCATCCTTCATCTCAATATCTTGTTTTAAGCATGACTACACTCCCTCCAATGTGTCCCCACTGTCCCCAGTACCACTTCACTCTGTACCATCCCTCCCAGAGAAGTAGTTTTAGGGATTTTTTTGTTGATTTGTTTTTGTTTTACCATTTCATAAGAATTATGAAGAGTATTATAAAGAACAGAGAGCAGTGGAAGTTAGGCTGAGAAGTGAATCTGTGATAGTAAATCAGATCCAAACAATTGTTATCAGATGACCATAGGTATACAAACTTATCACGCGTGGGATACAAATTTGTGTCCCAGAAAAATAGCAAAGCACTTAGGTGCCATGGTCTTTGGAAGTGCTAATAAGCATAATTCTCAATGACTTATAATGCACAAATTATAAATCTGATATGAAACTGAAGACGTGAAATTGCCAAATGTCCAATTGATCATACCTGTTCCTGTCAATAACCTTACAGAATTGACAAGAATATTGTTCCCATTACAGAGATGAGGGAACCAGAGCTCGAAGAGTCCCTGTGTCAGCCAAAGCAGAGCTCCACGACACACTCTTTGTCTTTTCTCAAGGAGGTGCCTAGTGAATGTTTCTATTCCTAACCCACACAGGCTGTGTCTCTTCAACATAAATGGATTAGAGCTTGAGACAGACATGGATTCTGTCACTGGGGGAGAAAAAAGGTCTGTGTAACGTGAGCACTTCCACTGCAACTTCTGTGACACCTAGAAGAATAATCATGGCAATTATACATCAGAAATGAAGAAGTGATAATTACAAAGATGGAATTTCCAGCTACCACTTGGCTAGCCAGCACGGGCACTAACTTTTATATTTCCCCATGGGGGCATATATGAAAGAATCTCAGAGTGCAGGAGAGATGAAACACAATTATCAGGACCTGGGGATTTATTCTTTCTGCTACACAAAGGAAGGGGGAGGGCAGACCACAGCTGGAACCTTCTCTTCTTGCTCTTTGCAAAACATAGGAAAATGCTGCCCCTCATCCACTTAATTTAATTTCCTTCGGAAATGATGACAAGACTTATCCAGTCTATTGTACTTTCCTTTTCCATCAACTTGACTTCCTAGTCAGCCAACAGCCTCACCATCTCAAGAGTTTGTTCCAGAAATAGCAGAGGATTTTTTTTTTCTTTTTGATGGACCTCTGCATGATGGTACAGAGAAACAGGTCCTTCTGAGATGAGCAAAAGGCTGTAATCACATGGCTGGAATATCAGAGAAACAAATATTTCCTTTTGTGCTTTAGTCTATTAAAAAATCTTAGTAGTCCTAAATACAGATCAAATATTAAGTGTAATAATAGTACAGACCAAATAGTAGTCGGTCTGAAAAGGCCAAATTAACTTGGGATAGTCCAGCTGTTGAGCCAAGAGCACTTCCCGGTCCTCACTGCTTTCTCCCAATTATCTTCACTGTGTACAATCAATACACAGTACACAGTGTGTTTTCACAACATGCTTCTACAATTATCCTTTTTAATTCTGGTCATAGTTTTGTGGGTTCAGAGGGAACTGTAGGGAGCCACTGTTTTCAAAGATGTTGGTGTGAATATATATATGTACAAAGTACTCATCACCATCCCCCACTACATACACATGCACGTGCACACACACACACACACACACACACACACACACACATGCCACCCCCACCTTGTATAAGACACAAATGGACATTTGATTATTATTTGTTTAATTTTAGAGGTTGGTGGAGAGGAGCAGACAGAGAGAGAGAGAGAGAGAGAGAGAGAGAATCTTAATCTGACACGGGGCTCGATGCCATGACCCCTGGGATCATGACCCGAGCCGAAATCAAAAGTCAGATGCTCAGCTGACTGAGCCACCCAAGCATCCCCCATTTCATGATTTTTAAGGGCATTGAACTAAGGTAGTTAGAAAGAAATATGGAAGATAGACTACTTTCAAAGATTAACTTTGCTTTTGTTTTAATTAAGCACAGAATTACACATATTAACCACTTTGATGCATGCTTCCTATTCTCTATTCCTTTGGCCACACCTCTGCTGAAATGAAAGTGAGATACAAATAAGAAGCATTTTCATATTGCAGCAGGGAAAAAGAAAATACAGAATTATACCAAACCAAGTTTTCTTTGCTACAACCAAGGTAAAAATAGTATGCACGTATAAAGGAACACCAATTAAAAAAAAAAACACTTTCTGATGAGGGGGAGTTAATTTTCCATTTGGAACACATATGTACTCTTTAAAAAGGCTTCTCAAAATGTGCTCCACGGAAGTTCTTCTGAAGGAGTTATCATTTGTGACACGAGAAAACGATTCTGTAGTGAAATAAGTTTGGAAATCAGTGACTGAATGCTTGGTAGACTTCTTCAGTCAGGGCTTCCCCAGAGTCTTAAATATCCTAACACGAACCCCGCATCTTCAGTAAGGCAGACTTAAATAATTATTATTTAAAATCATTTGACCATAGAAATGCTTATCAAATTTTGTGGAACTAGTGTTCTTCAGAGTACATTTTAGGAAATACCACTTTTAGAATGGGTACATAAAAAAGATACTCCCCCCCCCCCACAAAAAAGGGGGCATAAGTATATAGCTAAGAGCACCTGGTCATGACTTTCTCATGGAACACCCTAGCCCAGGGCTTCTCAACCTCTAATGTACACACTAAATCACTAGGGACCATGTTACATGCAGATTGTTGCCCAGGAAGTCTTGCCTGAGGTTCTGCATTTCTAACAAGTTCCCAGGTGATACTGATGCTGCTGGTCAGTGAACCACACCAAATAGCCAAGGGCTAGAACAACCTGTCTTCAAGTGCTGAAGGTGGCCAGGATTATCCAGAGAGCTAGGCTGTCTGACGGTTCTTTATCCCAGAGGGCAGTGAGTGTGCAGATGGGGCTTACCAGTAAAACCTGTTGGGTGTGATGCGTTCATGAACGAGTTGCCACCGTCTTCCAAAGTCCATGGAGCTGTACAGCTGCAAAACAATGACGTGAGGAAAGCATAAGCATCGAGGGAACCGTTCAACATAAATACATGTGGTATGCCCCTGGATGAGGACCTTCCAACACACCCAAGTAGACACCCATTTTATCGAGATGAAAATATGAATATGATGTGTTGGGCTTATCATGGTGCCTTCTAGCACCAGGTAGGTGCTCCACATATATCCAATCGGCTGGTGTTTTTGAGCTGAGTTGATGTCATCTATCATTCTCTCCTTCAGGGACAAAATCTTTTGTAAAATTCTATCTTATTTTTCTTCAAATTCCCTGAAGTCTTTTTAAAAGAATTTTTTAAGATTATTTATTTATCTTTAAGAGATTGAGAGAGAGAGAGAGAGAGAAAGAGAGAGAGAGAGTGAGAATCCCAAGTAGGCTCTGCACCATCAGAGCAGAGCCCTGACACGGGACTCAAACTTACAAACCACAGGATCATGCCCTGAGCAGAAATCAAGCATCAGATGCTTAACTGAGCCACCCAGGCACACCCGTAAATTCCTTGAGGTCTTTAGCTACGTTTAAAACAATTCAGCAAAATTCGCTAAGAATTTACTTATTGGATATCTCCTATGCATCAGGCACTCTGGTGGATGTGAAGATAAAGAAGAGGTAGATTCTGTGCTCTCAGGGAAATGAAACACACGTAAAAATACTCATCAGCTGGTATCTGAGCCAATATTATATGCAAAATATTGTGCTAGTGAAGTTTTATCTCCTACTGCTCCAATACATAATCCAAATGAAATGGACTCTTCAGTGTCAATCAAGATACTACCCTTATTTATACTCCCATGTCTTCACGGAGATAAGGCCACACTTATGCCTAAGTAAACATTACTCAGCCATGCACCCACAAATGTGGCTTCCTCCCTGGATCCTTTTCTGCCCACTTCAACCCACTCCTCTTTCTTGCTTCTCAACTCACTGCACCCAACTTTGGTTTCCTCTGAGCACTTGCCATAAGGTAATATGTGGTTATGTCTTTCAGATTTGTCTGTATTATTTAGTTGCATTTATACTCCTTAAATACATAGGAGGTGTTCACTAAATAAATACCTGTTGCATAAATCAGTAATTAAACAGACAAGTCAGTATAGATAGTAACATAGAGAGATGAAAGGAGAAAAAATTCTGGAGGAGGCTCAAGACTTTGGAAAAATGAAGAATTCTCAGTATAGCTAATAAAGTCAGATTCCACATTCACTTACTTTATGGATGTAGAGTGTGACCCTTTTTGAACACATAAAGGAAAGGCCAACATTCCTATAAGAGACTAGCCAAGAGTATGGGGTTTATTTTTAAGTGTATGTCTGGAAGTACAATATCTGTATCTAATTGATAACAGTGATAATAATAATAATAATAATAATAATATTAATAGATGGACCACATTTCACTTTCACATACTTTTGAGACTTACAAGGACAATGACAGTAAGGCAAGGCAGTTATAACTCACTTGAATCTTTGCTCTCAAATATTTTCTTTTTTTTTTAAGTTTGTTTATTCATTTACCTATTTATTTACTTACTTATTTTGAGCGAGAGAGAGAGAATCCCAAGCAGGCTCCATACCATCAGTGCAGAGCCCAATGCAGGACTCGATCTCACAACCTTGAGATCATGATCTGAGCTGATGTCAAGAGTCAGATGCTTAACCTACTGAACCACCCAGGTGCCCCAAGCATTTTCTAATCTATAAGCAGAGTCAACCACTCCCAGCCGGTACCATCACTATTTTTACTGTCTGCCTCTAAGAAGCAGTTCACACCAAGCCAATAATGGTTGGCATATCCCTCCCTCCATCAGAGTATGAGTCATAAGAGGAGCATAGATGATGCCCAATTAACCCTTATGTATCAGCAGTTATACAATGCCTGACACATAACAGGTGAGAGCACACAAACCTATTTCGAAGTTAATGAAACTTGGTCTTGGAGAAGTTAAGTTTTGGTCAATGTAACTAGGATTTAAGTTTTTTGATGCCTAGCTCACATCTCCTTCCATGGAATCATGGTACCTAGTTTATAATGAGAATTCTATTATGTTTACATTCTCCACACTTTTACAGGTGGGGAAACTAAGAAAGGCAGAAGCAGATGGGCCTCAAGTTTATAGAAATGGGGTCAGGTGAAGTATCTCCCCATTATCACATCCCCGGTAGTGCTCACCTATAGGAATGTGCTGCCTGGCACGCCACACCCAGGTAACGCTGCCATCTGTAAAGTTCTGAGTCCGCAGTCATGCAACTCAAACAGAAATAATTTTTTTGTATGAACATCTGGTAATCTCAAATAAGCTTTGTGGGGCTTGAGGAAGTTTTAGACCATTTCAATTTAATTCCAATATTTATTGGACATTGGCACCATAAACTACATAACAATGTTTCTTTTTGTCCAGTAAATAACATAGATGTGTGCATGTGTGTGTTGGGATATAACATATGCATACATACATATATACACGTAAATACGTATCTGTATACTCAAAATATCCTATATGGTAGTTAAGGAGATATATTAGCATTCCCATTTTATAGATGAAGATACTGATGCTTGATTCTTTAAAGTGGCTATAACAACTATATGAAAACCAGGATGCCAATACTGATTTAGCTGATCACAGTTTATACTATACTTCACCAACTCTACCAACTCTCACCCAAACCGGATTCCCATTCCATAGGTAAGTACTAACTACTGTGTGTATTCAACTCTGCATATGGGAAAATCAGGCAAAATTATTCCCCATCACCCTTTGTCCTTTCTCTATTCACGAGCCTAGTGAAGACAGCAACTAATTCTAGACCATTATACTGTAGAACAAACACACAGAGCCACATCCAATTCTTCAGAAACCAAAATGACAACCCCTTCCTGAACCTCGAATACACATAAAAAATCTCTATCTGCCTCCCGTCCCATCCACACCACCTATCTCTATTTCTCCAGGAAGCCTCACTCTTCCATTTCCACCCATGTTAATCTTGCCCGTCTCTCAACTTATACATAGATGACTCCCAAATACACATACACGACACCAAAGGCTAAAGCTCTAGAAGTTGAGAAATGGGCAAGAAATGGAACAATTAGCCTTCCTGGAGCTACACAGCTTGACCTAGGCCTCTGGAGATGAGTGGTATGGACAGGACAAAAGATGGATACAGATTTTACTGGGTGGAGGAAACAATAAGAACAAAGTGTCAATATGGCCAAGGTCTTGAGCCTGGCTTATGGGGAAGCTTTTTTTTTTTTATTATTAATTATTTATTTATTTGGAGAGAGAGAGAGAGAGAGAGAGAGAGAGAACTGGGGAGAGACAGAGAGAGAGGGAAAGAAAGAATCCAAAGCAGCCTCCATGCTGTCAGCACAGAGTCTGAAGTGGGGCTTGAACTCATGAACTGTGAGATCATGACCTGAGCCAAAGTTGGACACTTAACCTACTGAGCCACTCAGGCATCCCATGGAGAAGCTTTTAAGAGGAAGGAGAAATGTGACGCCTGTCATTGGCTAAAAGGAGGTAGAGGTTGTCTGTCCATTTTTCTGTCTCTCTTCCTATCCATCCAACTATTTGTGGCTGATCTTATATTTATCTGTATGTATATTTCTATTGGGGAGGGGATTGGGAGGAGGGAGAGAGTTGGTGAGGACCAGACCATTGCATTGGAAAGGATATATTCTTATATTTTATTTCAAGGACTGAGATTTCCTGCAGAGTGTTAAGAAATGGATCACTCTCCTTCCCATGGCAGGTGTCTGAGGGACAGATGCTCAGACTTAAGACACATGTTTCCTAATTAAATATAGAAGAGACTTTGGTTGGAGCCTTCTATAGCCCAAAGATATCAGACTGTCAGCCCAGATTCCAATCATAGAATCAGAGCCCCAAATTCCTTCAAATAAAACCCAGCATGATCGTGTCTTTCTCTGCTGCAAACTCTAAAGACAAGCCAGGGAAGAACCATGAGGGTCACACTGACATTGCTGGCGTCTCAATCCTCTGGGGGAAATTATCAGTCCTTCCATCATGCAGGATCCAGTAGTGGCTAAATGCATCCACCACAGCTCCTGCTGGGGCTCACTCTCAGGGTAAGCATGGCTCCTCTCATCTCATGCTATTTCTAACAGAGAAAGAATGAGAGATCAGCTGCGGATCTCCTCATCCAAGTCTGTTCCACCTCCTGCCTCCCTTGTCTCTGGTTTTGCTTTTTCAGCTCTTCTGTTTGACTGATGGGAGAAAAATTAAATTGAATTCTCTGCCTAGAGGCTGATTCAGATGAACAGAAAGAGCAGGCTCCTATTCATTAGGAGTCTTTGGTTAGCTACCTTGTCTCTCTATCCACAGTAAGTTGCTGAGTCTGAAATGAACTTTATTTTACCACGAGCTGGATCTTTGCAGCCTCTCCATTCATATGAGTGTTCATCCATTTCTTCCTTCCTTCACTCATTGACTAAAATTGTATCAAGCAACCAATATGATTTAAGCACGGAACTAAGTGCTGGAATTATAAAGGTTAAAAATGCCATGAACAGTGGAAGACAGAAACTCAGACAATTATACTGTCATGCAAAGTATGTCATAATATTATCACTAGCTATCTGTGCAAGGGTAAGATTGTAGGCCATTGGTATTTTTTCTTTTGGTTATGTGGGTTTTTAAATTATTAAGAACATATATTACTTTAGTAATTAAAAAGTTAAAGCTCTAACACTCAAAGAATTTAGGCAACCATTGAATAGTGTTAGAAGGTGATTTAAAGATATGAAAATGCTTATGATATATTATTTACTTTAAAATATATTACAAAACATGCATAAATTCACACCAATTTTATTTAAAGTATTGTAAAAACTTGAAACATATCAGAAGGAAATATGCCAAAATATTAGCAGTGGTTATTTCTGAATTGTGGGATTATGGATAATATGTACTTTTTTTTTTAATTTTAGAGAGAGAGAGACAGCATGAGTGGGGGAGAGGGGCAGAAGGAGAGAGAGACACAGAGAGAGAGAGAGAGAAAGGCGAGAGAAGAGAGATACAGAGAGAGAATCCTAAGCAGGATTCCATGCTCAGCAGGGAATCCAATGCAGGGCTTGATCCCACTATCCTGGAATCATGACCCAAGCCAAAATCAAGAGTCAAATGTTCAATGGACCGAGCCACCCAGGCACCCCCAATGGACTGAGCCACCCAGTATATATTTTAACATATACTTTTAAAACTTTCCTGGGGCACCTGGGTGGCTCAGTTGGTTAAGCTCCAACTTCGGCTCAGGTCATGATCTCAGAGTTTGTGAGTTCAAGCCCCATGGCGGGCTCTGTGCTGACAGCTTGGAGCCTAGAGCCTGCTTCGGATTCTGTGTATCCTTCTCTCTCTGCCCCTCCCCAACTTGTGCTCTGTCTTTCTATGTCTCAAAAAATAAATGTAAAAAAATTTTTTTTAATAAAACTTTTCTATATCTTTCAAATTTCTTTACAATGAATATAATATTCCAATGTTTTACTGGAATATTATATATATTATATATATATTATATTTTGGAATATAAGCCAATGTTTTATTCTATTTATATTTTTATAATAATAATTTCTAACCATAATGTATACACTACATTTATCTTTAAAACTACCTTTTAAAAGGCCAAAAATTAAAATTCCAACTTTTATATGAGGGACCTTGAATTAGGCAAAGCAATATGGGATTTTCCACAAAATGGTATTCCATAGACATTATCATGGATAGCAGTGAATCCTTCTTAGGACAAGCAGTGTATTAGCTCCCATGCTGTTTAAACAGTCCTGCATGACTTCAGCCTAACGTGTTTCATGCAACACTAAAATAAAGTATATTTTCCAGACAGCAAATATCTTTAAGAACATTTCTTATTCATATAAAGTTATATATATGACATTGTTCTTCATATCCTGCCTTATGATGCCCCCTCCCTGCAAGGATGACATTCCTGGACTTTTACCAGAGAATAATCCAGATCCTCTCCCTTCCCTTATTCTCCTATATATCATGGTCTCATATCTCTTAACAAGCACGTATTCAGTGGCAACACATACACAGCCCTAAATGAATCATTGGAACAGATGGAAAATATGAAAGAACATGCTCTTTTCCTTATTGATCCAGTTATTAGTTCCCTAATTACATCAGCCTGCCAGGGAAAAGCATCTGATGGCTAAAGAACTAGAGGCAATTTAATCAATGTAATATTCCACAGGAGGAACAACAAGTTATACCTGGAAAGCTTAAGTCCAAAGAATGATACGATTGCATTAGGAGGTTATAGCTTGAACCGTGTCCACCGCCCCCCCCCCCAAAAAAAAAGATATGTTGAAGTCCTAACCTCTAGTATTATCAGAATGTGAGCTTATTTGAAAATAAGGTCTTTGCAGATGAAACCAAGTTAAAATGAGGTCAGGGGGGGTCCTGACCCAATATGAGGGATACCCTCATAAGGATAAATTAGGACTCACAGAAAGGCACAGAGGGAAGACAATGTGAGGACACACAACACAGAGAGAAGGCCACGTGAAGACAAAAGACTGAAGGGGTATATCCACAAGCCAAGGGATGTCAAAGACTAATGGCAAAATACCAAAAGTCAGGAAGAAGCAAAGAAGGACTTCCTTTTAAATTTCAGAGGGAACATGGCCCTGCCAACACCTTGATTTTGGACTTCTAGCCTCCATAATTGTAGGACAATGAATTTCTATTGTTTTAAGTCACCTGATTTGAGGTAGTCTGTTACAGCAGCCCATGGAAAGCTAATATAGTTGATGCTTGAACAACATGGGTTTGAACTGCATGCCTTCACTTATACACAGATTTTTTTTTATAAATGCAGTCTAGTACTATCAGTGTATTTTCTCTTCCTTATTATTTTCTTAATATTTTCCTTTCTCTAGATTATTATAATAATACAGTATATAATACAGTATATAGTACTGTTCATGTCATAAGTAAGGCTCCCGGTCTATAATAGGCTATTAGCAGTTAGGTTTTTAAGGAGTCAAAAGTTATACATGGATTTCCAACCGCACAGGGGGTCAGTGCCCCTAACCCTTATGTTGTTCAAGAGTCGACTGTACAGGGATCTAACACCTACCTCCAAGAATAATAATGACAAATCTTGCTACATTTCTTTTTGTTTGTTTCCACTCCTAGGCTAGAAGTCTGATGTGTGACCAGATTGTTGAATCTGTGATTAAAAGCCAAAATCTCATTTGCCTATATTTTTCTCTGCTATGTGTTTTCACCACACCCTTAAGGATAATATTTTCTAAGAATAAATATGAATTAATAATGACCATATGGCGGTAAGCAGACATATTCAGAAGAAACAACAAACTATGCATTTTATGTGAGCTTTTGGTGATTCAGCCAGATTCCCTAGAGCCAGAATACTGTCCAAGAAGAGGGAAGGATGGTTTGGAACACATTTATAAAAAATCTCTCCCTTGTAGCAAATTCAAATTTAATATACATCTGTCCCGATTTTTTTTCTCAAAACCTATGGAATTTAGGTAGTATTCTGCTGAATTGTAGTCATGATGGTCTTTGTCAAATAAAATGAGGCTGTTTCTGATAAAAAAAAAAAAATAACGTGTCTGCACTTGTTTCCTTGGTAGCCACAGAGGGAGTGGTAGGAACTGTCTGGGCTCTTTAGGACTACAGGAAGAATCCCCTAGGTTGTGGCAGTATTTACGGTAGGCAGGAGAGAAACCAGGTCACACAGTGGCAGAGAGTCCTTTCCAACATGTGCCTCTGGTTCCTTCCTCAAATATTCTCCAAAAAATCCTTCCCTTGATAACGGGTGGAGACAATACCCATCCAATGTCCCTCTAAGCTCTGGGTAGTTAGACAAGGGCTTCTGTCCTCAGTAGCCCTTTTCCTTTGCCCTTGACAGATATCAGGCATCTATAGCATAGATATATTTATTTTAAAAACAGGCATTCACCCAGTCATGTCATTCTTTTGTAGAAGGCAACATTTTCTTTTCTTCTTGAAGATTTCTAACCATAAAGGTTTTCTCTCTCTCAGATGGCTTACATCAGTCATTCCTTTGTTTAATAAATATTGATCAAATGTCTATTAACAACCAAGCACTGCTCTACGGGTTTAGGATACATCAATGAACCAGACAAAAGTTTCTGCCCTCAGGGATCTTACTTTCTTGTGGAGATCAGGAACTCAAATGCCCTCAAGTCTGTAAGTGTGAATATGTGAGGGAGGTATAAGAGAAACAGTACCACTGTTTGTGTTCTTTAGACACATGATCATTTTGCTAGCACTTAACACACTAAGAAACTTCCTTTACTTACTCAAGATGATTTTCCCCATTTTTTATGAAACATTTGCCACTTTTGGTTATCTTTTGTTTTCCTGCTTTTGATGGAGACATGGGCTCAAAAAAGGTTTCACTTTCCTCTCAACCCTAAGGAAAACAGGTGCAAGGTGTGATAAACTTTGGCAGACTACATTTCCCCATAATACTGGGGAGAAGCAGGGAATACACAAAGCTCATGCTCCATCTAAAAATGGGCTTAGCTGTTCCTTATCTGGACAAAGACAGCTGATCTAGTGTGGTCAGGCTTTGTAGTTTTTCAAGGGAACTGAAATTTCAGATTTTTATGAGAAATCTTCGTATTTTTCAGTGTTAGCAAAAATTTTAAAAATTTAAAATGTACTAGGGGTGCCTGGGTGCCTCAGTCGATTGGGCGTCCAACTTCAGCTCAGGTCATGATCTCACAGCTTATGGGTTCGAGCCCCGCATCAGGCTCTGTGCTGACAGCTCAGAGCCTGGAGCCTTCTTCGGATTCTGTGTCTCCGTCTCTCTCTGCTCCTCTCCTGCTCACACTCTGTGACTCTCTCTCTCTCTCTCAAAAATAAATAAACATTATTATTTTTTTAATTTTAAATGTACTGCGGGGCAAATAAGGTGTATTGATCCTGCCGGCCAGAGGTTGCCTGAGGGCCACCAATTTGTGACCTGAATCTTAGCAAAGACATACAAATGCCTGAAGAAGAGAATGGGACTATTTGACCTTGAAGTAAGACTACCAAATTTAACAAATACAATACAGAATGCCCAGCTAATTTGATTTCAGATGAAAAATAAATGTGTGTGTGTGTGTATGTCAGATAACAGTAGGAATATGATTATGTTTTTTGAAACACTGTTATTTATCTGAAACTCAAATTTAGCTGTATTTTATCCACATGTCCTGTATTTTATCTGGCAACCCTCCCTTGAAGTCTCTCCCATTCCATTTCTAAGCAGCTGGATCATAAGATACATCCCCTTATACTATGTGCCTTTATTCTTTGACATTGGATTTCCCCAAGTGAATAAAAGAATTTCAAAATCATTGTAAATACTCCCTGTACTCAATTAACTCACATCACTTGATTCAACTTATTTAGTATTCGTTAAGCACCTAGCATGTGCTAGGCTCAATGCCAGGTGTGATGATGCAAAGATTAATAATACAAGTTCCCTGATCTCTAGAAACTGAAAACTTAGGCGGGAAGACAGACATGTCAACAGGTAAGTGCAACACAACACAATGAGGTGCATGCCCACAGAGGTAGAGGAGGGCTGGAAGATCTCACGGAAGTAGCGGTCAGTGCTGCGGGGTTGGGCAGTGTGCCATGAGCTGAGTCATAATGAATGAGTAGGAGCTGGCCTGAAGGATAAGTTCCCCCCAAACACTGCAGCTAACAAAGGTGAAAAATTACAGTCATTAGGGAAGACACTGGAAATAAAACAGAAACATCATCTCATCCTCCTCCAAAAGTATCATTTGCTTGGCCCCGGATGAGTGCACATTGGTCTAAGTGCCACATCAAAAAAGAGAAAGAACAGAAAAGGAAAAGGAGTCAAACAAGGTCATCTAAAGTGTTTAGGAGGAAGAGGAAGAAACAAGTGCATGAGAGGGTGGGCATATGGGCAAAAGGAAGACCCTGAGAGCAACAGCAAGAGGGCAAGAGTAAAATTTGTAAGAAGTGGAGGCAGATACACACTCGTATTCATCGAATTTGGAAATACCGTCCCTTGAAACTTAAAAGAGGAAAGATTAACACACTGAATATGAAGAACTGCCTCTAAAAGTGAGCTCATAAAGCTCATTTCTAGAGGAAGTTGGTGAGAAAGGCACAGGCTATCCTATAAACAGCATCAAACACAAATTAAGACTCCATGCCTCTCAAAGTTGTTCATCAAAACATCTCCCACAGCCAAAGGGAATAAATCATCCACCAGGAATCTGGGGGTGTGGCCTTAAGTATTCTGAAAGAAGGACAAATATCTTCAAATCTCTAACTCTTACCTTAACCTTCCATGGATATTTTGTAGTGTATGCTACCATATCTCTGTGCTTAGAATGCAAGATAAATTTTTTCACCTATCTTCAAGTGAATTGGACCCTCCAGAAAGACACTATCTACCATACTTACTCTCTTTCACCACTGTTCCCCTCTCAAGTGGTTCATTTTTGAGCTAAGTTTGAAGAAGAGGAAGAAGTTACACAAAGAATGTCTGGTGCATAATGAGGGCCCAGGTGCTATTGATTGGGGTGACTCACTTACCTGTCTCAAGCTGACCAGAGAGGGGCTATGGTCATTTCTTGGTGCCTATGACAACTAGAATCCTGGACTTGATATGAGAAGACACTCTATGGGCAGGGTTTCCATTAAGTCTCCTTAATTATAATGAACAAGGGAGAGGAAAACACGCAGTCTGGTGACGCCATACTTGCAAGAAAGAAATTCCATGTGACCCTATAAGCTAACACAGCAAGTCTCATTTTCGCCATGGCTTTTGTATGACTCCTCAGACTTATCCTCCTAGTTGGCTCCAATTTCAGAGGTCATGTGTATATTGGAATAACCAAAGCCTTCTATTTCCCAAGTCAGTATCCTACTCCCTAATGGAGGTGCTGGTGCCTTAAAGGCCCATTTGAGAACACAAAGCACAGATGATACTCGTCCCCATTCTCCCAGTGCCCACCTCTCAGTATAGCATGCTTTCCTCCAGATGGGCACAAAAAATAATGGTACTGATGTCTATACTCTGTCAAAGGGTGACCCGTGCTCATTTCCCACGTGTCTTTTTCTCCAGGATTCTCCTCTCTGATCCCTGCACCACCTTATTTTCCAGCCACATCAGTTTTTTGGTTTCTCAAACATATCATGGGCTCTCCAGTCCGAGGGCTTTTGCACATGCTGTCCCCTCTACCTAAAATGCCCTCCATCCACTCTGCACTTCTCCCTCTTTGTATTCATGTACTGAACTGCTGCTCAAATGTCAGATATCAGCAGAAGTAACACTTCCTAAGAGAAGCCCTCTTTGGTTACTTCCTACCCTTATGGTTCTCTAGTCTCTCTTATTTCATAACATTCATCAAAATATGAAGTTACACATTCATGTAATTATATGTTTGATATCTGTCTTCATTTCTAGGTAGTGGGGATTGCTACCTTAATAATCCCAAGTGTTTAACACCATGTCAAGTACAGGAGAAGAGATGCTCACATAAATATTCACTGAGTGAATACATAAATATTCCTTTCCAAGTCTTGTAAAGTTCTGTGTCTTCCACCCAAAAAGCCCCCCACTTTCCTTCCCAAATTTGTCATAAGTTTACCCTTCTTTCCATGTCTTCCTTCAATGATGCCATCTATGGCCATGCTCGGCCAAAAGAGGCAAAACTACAATAGTAAAACTAAAGAACTACTTTAAAAGCAAATTCATACAACTCATTACTAGAAGATGTTGGGGATAAGGTAAGAATACCTTATAAACAGCATCTCTTTTCCCATATTTAACACTCGGTGTCCAACCAGATTCTACTAACATGTTTCTCTTATAAGTTCTCAAATTGTTTTTATTTAATTCAATCAAACAGTGATCTATTCACCCATTTACTTATGCATTGAAACTTCAGGTAATCTCTTCAAATTGACTAGAGACTCTCGGATGACAGGAATCCCCTCTGCAATCTTGACACTCTCCCCCTTAAAGAAACTTCCCCTGGGCTGCTTAACAACACAGAATCAGAGAATAATAAGATTTTGTAGCTGAGATTGGAAGTAGGAATCATCTGGACAATTCTTCTTACACATGGCAAGCCCAAGGCTCAGAGAACCTCACTGTCCTGCCTGAGGTCCCACACCTAGTCAGCTGTGGAGCTGGAATTCAAACCTAGGGTCCTGACTCTCATCTCAACGTTCTTTTTACTGCATGTGCTGTCTTTGTTAAATTAAGTGCATGATTTTAAAAGAAAAACAAGTTACCATCACCTCACAGAACAATGGCTCATTTGGGTATGCCATGCATGAACGACACTGTACCTTGAATCTAATGCTTTTATTTACAATTCATTCTCACAATTCACTTTATCCTCTTTTACACTGAAGAGTATTTTCTAAGCCAACAGTCACATAAGACAATCTTATAAACAATTTACATAGTATCTACCCAAATCCATTCTTTTGTCTCCACACTCCTATTCTATTGACCATTTTCCTTTGCAATCAGATTCTATTCATTTTTATATATTATGATTCAGCAATATCTCATATTAAGCAGTACTCTTTGCACACAAATGCTGGTATTCCTCTGTGAGCTGACTTTTTTGTTCCGACTCATATCCCTCCCTTTACCTGTGTTTTCTCTCTCCTTAATGATTTTGGTGCCACACCACAGCCTGCTATTAAATCCACTTGATCACCTATTTTCCTGGCCTTTTCACTGCATCCAATTTGTCCCTAACTCTTTCCAACTTCAGATTTGTTTTTCTTCCCAAAAGCCTGGATCTAAAAGAGGCATGAAGTACTCAAATCTCTTAGTTTCAGGTCATTTATGTAATTTAAATTACTACCTCTAAGTAT
The DNA here is from genome assembly GCF_007474595.2 of Lynx canadensis. Classification (NCBI taxonomy): domain Eukaryota; kingdom Metazoa; phylum Chordata; class Mammalia; order Carnivora; family Felidae; genus Lynx; species Lynx canadensis. The sequence continues at coordinate 24,458,955 of NC_044313.2, forward strand.
CAAAACAATAATACCTCCCTTCAATTTGGAAGAAATGAAGATTTCACTAACCCTAACATATGAAACACCATTTGAAACATATCTCCAGATACAGACATTTAAACACGCACACGATTTTAGTATTAATATACAGCCAGAAAAAAAATTTAAGTTTGTTTATTTATTTTTAAGAGAGAGAGACAGAGAGAGAGAGAGAGGCAGGGGCAGAGAGAGAGGGGCATAAATGATCTGAAGCAGGCTCTGTGCTGACAGCAGAGAGCCCAATATGGGGCTCAAACACACAAACCGTGAAATCATGACCTGAGCCAAAGGCAGAAGCCTAACCCACTGAGCCACCCAGGTACTCCTATAGTCAGAAAATTTAAAAGTTCATTCAAACTCAAGATATTACAGGAAAAACTATGTACTTCAAAGGCTACTCTTTCAGAAAAACAAGAGGGAAAAAAGAAACTAACATTTATAGAGGATTTTCCCTGACAGGCATTTTTGTATATGCTTTATAGTTTAAATGACACAAAATAAACAGTTTGAGGGTTATTTCTGCCCACACATTCAGGAGGAGAACTTGGTGGCCTCATGGGTTTTATAAATTTGATCAAGATCTCAAGGCAAGTTCCAGAAAACCTGATTCCAAAACCACTCTGCATTCTAAAATACCTGGCTGCCGTTGAGAAATGAATGTTTGCAAGGAAATTTCCTGAAGTCTGATGCAGCTCAAACAACGTCCTAGGAGAAGTTGTAGAAACTTGGGATTGTTGGCACAGAAAATTGGCCAATGAGCAAAGAGGTTTGTAACGGTGTTCAAATGTGGGAAAACATTCTCTCATGGAAGGGGCAATGGAACTTTCTTCTGTGTTGCATCAGAGGGCAGAAGTAGGACTGAAAGGTCTAATCTAAATGGAAGTAAATATTGGCTTGATGTAATAAATAATATTCTAATGGAATGAACTCTCTGAGCGTGGAAAAGCTGCCTCATAGGGCAGCAAGTTCTCCAGGGACTTTTGGGATGTGTTTGCATAGAAGATGGATGAGCATTTTGATTAAGGTGATACTATCAGGAAATTAAAGTGTCAGATGGGGTTTCAACCAATGACTTCTTAGGTCCCTTAAGATACAGGATTTTTAATTGTTCTTCTAAGAACAGTAATCCTAGGTACAGCATGCAAAAGAATACTACTATGGATGTTCCGTAAACATTTGTAAAAGCTAGGAGATAAATTTTCTTCTAAAGGCACTCAAATGTTGTGGGAAAAACCCAGAACTCTGGCAGGCATTGGTGGATTCATTCAGCCTCCCTGTATCTACCACCTTTGGAAAGCAATTCTCAGCCCTTCCCCCAAGAGCTAGAATTTTCTCACCCCTTGAATCAAGGATGTCCTTACTCCTCATTTTGGCATCAGAATGAGAAGACGTGACAGTGTCCCAATTGTGAGTGTGGTCTCTAAGAAGCCATGAATATTTTCAATCTTTCAGGGTTCTGTCACCTCCAGGTGACACTAGCCTGATGGGGGAAGAATGATCACACAGAAGAGAATTTAGGTATCCCAGAGGAGGCCACCTCAAATCACCATACAGCCATCTGACCTCTAAATGTAAGAGAGACCCTGCCAACATCAGTACAGCTGCATACTCAAACACTGATGACCACAGACACATGAATTCATCCTAGTTGAGATCATAAAAACTACCCACTAAACCACAGAGCTATGAACAGTAATGAATGTGTATTGTTTTAAGCCTGTAAGTTTAGGGAGAAGCCTGTAAGTTTGGTTACACAGCATTAGCTACCTGACACACAGACTGAGATTCAAGTCTTACTTTTATGACCTCACTGGGCTGTTTTGAGGAAGACTTTAAATTCCTCAATCTCAGTCTTACATAAGTATGATGAAAGGCTTTCTCCAGAATAGTGGCTCTCAAATTTCAGTTATCCAGATACTTTGTTAAAAATGCATAATCCAAGGACCCCTCCAGAAATTCTGGAATCAGGAGGTCAAGAGTGTTATTTTAACAAGATAACAGATGACCCTATTGTAAATGCTAAGGGGCAATTCTCAGGAAAGTTTCGACATTTATAACTAAGCTCACCCCCAGCCTTCAGCCAAACTCCACCCCATCACAGGTAAACAACGTCCAAATGAAAATTGAGAGCTCCTTAGAGACTTCTAGAAGTATCACAAGCTTGCTCCAGGGCCCATTAGAGAAGAGTGGCTTCACCTTAAGTCAGACACCTTTTGACTGACTACTGGGAACCCGCTCCTAGCTCCATTACAGAAGTCACGGCCTTGACAAAGGAAATGGGCAGAGTGTTTCCACTCAAAACGATTCTGTTCAGCTGCCAATGCTGGAATACAATTAAATAGCAAAAAGCATAGCTTCAGCTAAAATGCACAGTAACAGCTGGACTGTGTTCCCTGAAAGTACAATTCATTTATTACATAGATAATTAGACTTCCCTCTAGATACAAAAACGATATGGTCTGTGCACTAAGCAAAAGGGACTTACCATAGCCTGGCCAGCCTTTGCCCAAAGCTCTCAAACAGCATGGATCCCTGGGTTCTAAAATCGGAGAATGATGGAGTAGGAGCTAGAAGACAGCAACTGCTCTGAGGGTCTTCTGCTCATGGCGTTAATTGTTGGTTCTAATCTCTGCAATACAGTCACCTGGCAGTCTGAAGCAATACTGATGCCTGCGCCTTATCTCAGAAAAATAAAATCAGAATCTCTGGGGATATACTACCTGGGCATAGATATTTTTAAAGCTCCCCAGGTGATTCTAGTGTGCAGATAGGGTTCAGTACTCTCTGTCTAAAGCACAGGTTGGCAAACTATGATCCACTGGTTTTTGTAAACAGAAATGTTGATTGGAACACCCATTTATTTAGAATTGAGTTGTTGCAACAGAGATCCTATGGCTGGCAAAGCCTAAAACATTTACTATTCAGCCCTTTACAGAAAGTTTGCCAACCTTGCTCTTAGGTACTGATCTTTAATACTGGTTAAGGGGTCCTTACAGGATTTTTTTCCTGATTGGCTCGTGGCTTGGTTTCATATCCCTTTGACCTATTTTTCCAACATCAGGAGTTCAATGTATATAATAATTTTAACAGGCATTTATTATTGATCAGATACTACATTAAGAAGTTTGCATCATCCCATTTAATCCCTATACGCACTAAAAAATTCTGGTTATCTTCACGAAAAAAAAAAAAACAGAAAACAAAGATTTGGACAAAACTAAGTCACTTGCCTGAAAACAGAGCAATTTTGAAGGTTTTATTCTGGTCAAGTTGTCTGATTCTCTGGCCTGTGTGCTCAGTAACCATATAAGCCAAGATTCACAACCTGGAAATGGAGCTTCTGAGCCACCCTGGAGTGTGAACTTGGGCAGGTTACTTCAAGGGGCAGGGAAGGGGGCTTCTAAGATGCCTACATTATAGGGCTAGGGGAAGATCAGAGATAGCATGATGCCTAAAAAAATGAAAACGCTGGCACAGTGAAACTGTAATCTTGTCAGATTTTTGTCTTGAGATGTTCCTGACTATATTTCACTCATTTTTTGCATCCATTTAATCAACTTAGTAATTTAGTGAGCTCCTTCCATAAACCAGGCGTGATTTTAGGTGCTAAACATAGAGAACAAGATGCTGGAAAACACAGTTTACTGATCCCTGACTTCATGGAGTTTACATGGAAGTGGGGAAAAGGAACAATATGTGAACAGATATTTATATGTACATAAATAAGCAATATATATGTTTCTCATTATCTGCGGTGGTTATGCTCTTTTAAAGTCACCGCAGACACTGATGTAGCAAATACTAAACCATTGTCCCTATGGGAAATACAAGGTTAGGTCCCTGTGAATCTCTTGTCACAGTTTCATCACACATAATGTGTTTCACACACATAAGCTTGTTTTAGGTATGTTAATATTTTTTAAAAAATTATTCAACGTATATTGTTAATAACACTAACATTGAAATAATGGCCATCACATCACAGCAAGGCACATCATAGCCACCTTATGCTTAAAAATACCAGCCAGACACTCAGTACTACATTTGGGGACCATTTTAGACAATGGAACCACTAAAGAAAAGCACAAAAATTACAAAAACCATGGCGCAAAAAAGACTACAGAAAGGACAATTGCTTGGGGTATAAGAACTGGAAGGTGCTAGAGTGTCTCCTCATTCAACCTCAGCTGAGAACATGTACATCAGGCGACTCAACTCTTTTTTGCCACTCTCCTCATGTCCACAGGTGACATTGACAATACTCTGAGTGTTGATTTGGGGATTACAAGTAAATTTTAATGAGTAGGTAAATTCACAAACACAGAATGTGCACACCATGAGGATTTGCCTAATATTGTCATGCAGAGATAAAGCTTGGACGAAAATTAAAGCAGGGTAAGGGGATACAGTACGACAACTTGTGCCATTTTTTTTGTTCAGGTGGTCAGAGAAAGGCTCTCTGCACACCTAACCTTTGAGCAGAAACCCAAATGAAGGGACAGAGCAGGTGAGGTGAACGTCTGACCAAGAGTGGCCTGAGACAGCAGAAGAGCAATGGTGAAGGCCGTGACATGGAGGTGTGGGTGGGTGTCTCTGAGGAGTCGCCACACCAGGGTAGCTGGAGTGTGGACGAGAGAGAGGCGATGCGGAGGTGAAGTGAGAGAGAAAATCAGGGACAACATCATGTTAAAAGACATGTGTGCCAGGGCGCCTGGGTGGCTTAGACGGTTAAGCCTCTGACTTTGGTTCAGGTCATGATCTCACAGTTGGGGAGTTTGAGCCCCAGGTCGGGCTCTGTGCTGACAGCTCGGAGCCTGGAGCCTGCTTTGGATTCTGTGTCTCCCTCTCTCTCTGTCCCTCCCCTGCTTGCACTCTGTGTCTATCTCTCTCTCAAAAATAAATAAACGGTAAAAAATAAATAAATAAAAAGCATGTGTGCCTTTGATAGGACCCAGGCATCCTTCTGCTCTTGATGGAAAAGTACAAGGTGTTTGAGGGGAGGCTGCCATGATCTGGTACAGGTTTTAAAGCTCACTGACGGTTCAGTGGAGAACAGAAAGTGGGGAGGCAATGGAACAGCAGGGAAACTAGGGAAGAGATGGCTGTGGTGGTCCAGGGAGGAGACGTGGCCCAGGAGAGTCGGTTAGCGGTAGAGCTGGGGAAGTAGAGGTGATGCCAGGCAGGTCTGGTCACAGACTGGCTGTGAAGTCTGAGAGTAACAAAAGAGTCACAAATAATTGAGATGCTGGACTCTGTCCACCGAGGTGTAGAGGAAGATGAGGCAAATGATCATATTCAGGATCTATTTTGAAAGTAGGAGTGACAAGATCTGCTGCTGTATTGAATGTGGGTTTGAGAGAAAGAGACGACTCCAAGAACTGGAGTCCGTGGAAAGTGGTATCATTTACTGCAATTCAAATCTGAGAAAGAATTGAGTCTGTGGGGGCGTCAAGAGTTGTACGCGTTAATATAGTCTTCAGGTTTTGTGTGTATGTGAGACAAAGAGAGAGTATTATAAAGACGTAATAGGTACTCACCAAATATTTATAAATTACCTATTGCACATGTTCTGCTAAGTGCTCAGGATTAGGCACAAAACCCAGCTACCCCAGAGAAGCCTGAAGTTTAATGGGAGAAACAGACAAGTCAACAGGTGATTATTAAAAAAAAAAATCTCAATACAGGTTTTTGAAGCCAGAGAATGTCAGGCAATGCCCACTGCTGTATAGAAGGAACACTGGACAGAGATCCCCAAATCTTAATTGCAGAAACTCCAATTTCTCCAGAGGAAGACCTGAAGAAGGATGGTTTTCTTGGTCTTGGAAACACACTGTTGGAAGTTTTCAGCCTAGGTAGCTCAGCAGATGAGTAAAGTCCTTCTGGGATCTCCTCGGGAAAAGCTTATGAGAAACCCAGCCAGGCAGCCAAGAGCCAATGTAACAATAAGTGTCACAGAAATGTCTCCTTGCTCAGATGACAAGCAAGAGCCATGAAGACCGGCATCTCCACATTCCTTCATTCAACCTGCTGAACTTGCCTCCAGATGTGCTTGTTGCTTTTAACATGTAACCAAGAGCAATTCTTGGGGAGAGCAGAGAGCCACCAACAAAACCAAAAGCCTCTAAGCCAGAGAACCACCTCCACAAACAAACAAAACACAAATTCCTCCAAGGTTTGAGCAAGGGAGACATAGCTCTCTTGAGGAAAATCTCTGTTGAAGGCAGGATACTTTTTGCTCTGAGTCTGCTTCTACCTTTCTCTCCGGCCCCAGAACTGAGGGAGACAACACGGAAAAATAAGACAATCCTCTTCCTTAGTCCCCCCAGGACAGCTATTGAAGACCAGCATTTTCAAAAAAGGACTTACTCTAGAAATCCAAAGGGGAAATACATAAAGAAAATATGAAAACTGTAAAATCATTTCAGTCACAAAGCAGAGGGTCTTGACCCTACAATAGCTAAGAATGTTACTTACCAGGTGCACAGGCCCTGTTTTGTAGCACATTTTGTCTGAAAGCTCCAGGTTCAGAAAATGCCTGTTGAATTCTTAAGAAGGCAGTTCATGCACACACTCACAGACACACTCCTTGGCTGTGTCTTTTCTAGATAAATCCCTGGAGTGGAAACTCCAGGCCAGGAACAGTTTTAGGGGAGAAACATATGGGTGTTGGGGTTATCAAAGTCCAATTGGGCAAACAAAGCAAAACTCACATTCCTTCAGGCATAGGACAGCAGAGACATGGGTTGGGCCAAGATCTGATCTCTTCTCCACTTCCCCTGCCCCTACTGTATCCCTGTTTCATGAAAACTTTGCATTTCAGGGCTGGGAGGGTCTGTGAGATCAATTCCAATATCCCCTTTGAAGTCAGTAACCTTGACAGAGGGGTTTCTATCTTTATCTGATTGTAAAGTTGCCCTACAACCCTTCCATGTTGGCATTTCACACTCCAACAACAGTGAAAGACAACAGTCAAATGCACTCCTATCTATGTCAATGGTTACAAGAACAGAAAAGCGTGCAAAGACCTTTGAGAAAAACCAGGAAGATGACCCACAAAATCACACAGGGTCTATCCAATGTGCGCTCACCCTAAGCTTAGTCTGTACTATTGCAGATCACCTATGGAGTGTGAGTCCCATACAGATATACATGCCCCTTCTGCCATTTTGCTTTCCGTTTGCATTTTAATGTTATTGCACAAAGAACACAGTGTTGCCATGACAGAGTCAAATAACAAAGATGAAAGTAATTAGGCTGAGAAAGGAGCGGCTGGCTTGTCCTAGAAACGGAGCCTCCCAGCTCCTTGCCCGGCCGGGTAGGTGCACGAACCGCTCTGTCATGTGGACTTGCCCTCCCATTTTCAACTGAATTCCGTGGTTTGATAATCTCTTGCTGTTTCTCTTCCTCTGGCCTATCCCTGTGCACAGCTCGTAATTTGCCAGGAAACGTAGAATTTATTTTCCACTTCTTCCTCGCTGCATTGCTCACAACTACAGAGGTGCCTGAGCCGGATTTTCCAACAACCCCCCCCCCCCCGACCACCACTGTCCCCAGGCAAGGGACAAAAGTTCCTGTTGGACTCATCACTTGGACGTGTTCACCCTCTGTGACATGATTTACAGAAAGGCAGCCTCAATTACAATTTCTCTTACTCCTTGCATTGACAAAATGCTGAAAATACAGAATTGCCAAGATGGCACGGTACACAGCCTCCAGCTCAAACAGTTTTCTGCCGACAGCCCCAGGCACAAAACAAAGCTGCTGTGCCAAAAACAATGGCTTAATCCATCAGTGCCAAAGAAGGCAAGACTGGGAGCTGTTTTCCTAACTCCAGATAGCGGCCCCCACACCGCCACTTTCCTCTCCAACCAACACTGGGAACTCTCTGCTCCCTTCCTTCTAAGGCTGGTAGCCGAGAGGCAGCCACTGCTATGGGCCAAGCAATTTTAGGAAAAGCAGCCAGCAGACAGGAATTGAGAGATTAAAAATTAAATTCACATATGTGCTTCCATTTCCAGCCCTGTTTACCCAGAGTAAAAACATGAAACCAGTAACTGAAATGAAAACAAACAGACCCATGTATCTACTGGCCTTGGTTCCACTTTTATTCCATTGCTTTAGACTGGTGGGAACGCCAAAATAGTGTTTCACCAAGTAGGGGGTTGTCTGTGGGAAGAACTTACCCTAAAACGCCAATCAGGAGTGAGCCTGGGGACCTCACACATGTCATTGGTTGGTAGAAGAGAGAGCAAGTTAAAAACCAGGTCATTCTTGGACAATCTTCCACAGATATTCCGATCTTTTTTTTTTTTTTTTAATCCTGTCTCTTCTAAAGTCTCTTTATTACAGACTTAATGATCTTCATGGCACCTTAGGAATTATTGTTTTAAAAGCTTCTTGTTTGGAAAAATTGCTCAGAGGCACGAGCTGCCATTTCTGGCTTGCCTGGTATACTTTCAATCCACTTAACCCTATAGTCAGACTTGCCATGGCCTTTCACCAACCTCCCAAAATGTCCAATGTTTTCTGGGTAAAATACCTAAAAAATCATTTCTTGACAACTGGGATGTATATTATTGTCTTAATTATTTAAATAAAAAGATTTTTAATTAATACACTTTCTTTGGGGGGAGCAGTTTTTTTGTTTACATAGCAATGGTGAAAAGTACGAGAAATTGCCATATATTCTGTCACCTCCCCTTATTATTAACGTCTTGCATTAGTGTGGTACTTTGTTACAATTGGTGAGCCAATATTGATACATTATTAATAACTAAAGCCCATAGTTTACATTAGGGCTCATATTTTGTATACATTCTATGGGTTTGGACAAATGACAAATGTATGCCATTTATATGATACTAATGACATGAATCCACCATTGTGGTATGATACTCAATAGTTTCACTGCCCTTAACACATCCTGTGTTCCCCATCTATCCACTCTTCCTTTCCCCCAGCCCCTGGTAACCACTGATATTTTTACTGTCTCCATAGTTTTGCCTTTTCTAGAATGTCATGTAGTTGGAAGCATATATTATGTAGCTTTTACAAACTGTCCTCTTGCACTCAGCAACATCCAAGTTAAGTTTCTTCCATGTCTTTTTGTGGAAAAATTAATTTTTATTTTTGACTGATTGCTTGCTAGAACTAGTAACTTGTAAATACAGGCCTGGAACTGGTAGCTTATAAAATATCTCCCAAGTTTCTCCTCTCTTAACTGTAATCTCTGAAGCAGACTGGGGATACCATAAAAAAAAAAAAAAAGTCAAACAAAAGCTTGGTACTTTTTAATACTTATAAGGGCAAAACCACTAAAATTAATTTTATACTCTCCAGTGGATATTTATAAATATGTCAAGTGAGTTAACCAAAATTATCCCATCTCAGGGAACATTATTATAATTACTAGTTATTAGAATTATTCATTATTAAAATGAGAATGTGCCAGAGTTCAGGTAGGAAAAAAAAAAAAAGAGTGTTTGAATTCTATAAAACAGCACAGAAGAGATATTCATTCAACTGATTGGTTAATCCCATTTAAGTGTATATACATGCTGACGGATCAAGTACCAGCCAGTGGATGGTAAGAACATACTAACGACAAGGCTTTGTGCAATGCACTTTGGGTATGAGGATGTCTCGGATACGTGCCCTGTGCATCAGCAGCATATGATCTGAAGGAGTGTGATGCTTGCAATAATTACTACAATGTTAGACATCATGTGCTGGAGGTGGGGCAGGTACAGATACCCAGTGTCAAGGGAGCTCAGAGAAGGAAACCCTTTCTGATTAGGTGATATGGGAGCTCACAGCCCTTCAGGAAGTGCTAAAAGTCATACATAAATAATGTCCCAGTAACAAAACAGCATAAAGAAAATGAAGGTGATGGTGAAAGTCAAGGGCCTTGCTTTTTGTTTGTTTGTTTTGTTTTATGGGTTTTTTTTTCCCCAAGAGTCTCAACTTTATGATTTAAATCCAGCTTTTGTTACTTTTCTTTTCTTTTTCAGAGGCATTGCTTTGGCTTTCTTCTTTTTCTTCCTTTCTTCTTTTTGTTTTCTTTTGTTTTGATTTTTTGCTAAAATATTTTTGATATTTGATATCAAATATTTTGATATTTGATATTTTTGATAAAATAGTTTGATATTTCTAGGCATGGCAGGTGCACATCAATTTACCAGTCTAAAACCATTCTTATATGTAATCTGCCCCTCCCTAATATGCATCTGAGATAAACCTAGGGTATAGGGTTTGCACAGAGAATCAGAGAGTGATGGCATCTGTGATACAAACTGTAGAAAGGATGAATTTTATGTCTATAAGCTTGTAGTTCACCCTGACAGCAAGGGAGAGGCACTGAAGATGTGGCACCTTTGGAAGAAGCTATTTATATGGTCAATATTTATGGGGCGTTTGCCTCAGAAGATTCTCTTTCCATAAAGATATCCAGTAACAGGTAAGTATGGACAACCCCATGGATGGCAATGACAGAGCCAGGAAGCTTTCTGATGCAGCAAAAGAGCATGCTACATGGTCTTAGAAACAAGACACTGAAATTCTCACAGGGCAAACATGGCTCTGGTTTAAGTCAGTTTAGTTAAGTGAAATTGTAAAATATTAGAGTTTCAAGGCCTCACAATTCAAATATTAGTAGTTGGTGCTTCTTCAAAATTCACGGAAGAAAAGGAAAGAGAAAAGAATACATTTCTATGGAAACCAGTATCCTCCTGACATAGAACAACAACAACAAAAAAAATCAGCTGCCACTTTAAGTCAGGAAAAGTGGGCCATTGTACCAAGCTGATCTTTAATTCAGAAATAAGTACACCCCTTCATTTATTCAATTTTTCACCCATTCAAAAAAAGCTATTGATGGTCTTCTTGTGCAGGGTATTGTTCTAGGTGCTGGAAGAATAAAAAAGATCATGAGACAGATTCATTCCAACCATTCATGGCTCCTAGATACAAAAAGGGAGTGCACATCACTGAGCAAGGTAGAATAAGTGCTAAGCATAGGATGTGCCACATAGTACACACTTGATAAACAGCTACTCTTGGTATTAGGTGAAAGGAAGAAAGCAATGTCAAGGCTCAAAGGAATTGAGATCACTTGTTGTTGAATACCTATGGAAAACTTCATGGAAAAGTAGTAAGACCATGGAAGTACATTAGCATGTGGATCAGAGAGGAAAGAGAAGTGCGGGAAAGAGGCAGAACAATAAATGTTTACAGAAATGAACACGACTCAAACATGTCTAGAGCCTGAAGTATATAAAGAAGAAAAGTAGAAATGGCGGGGGGAAGGGGGGGGTGGTCCAGAATCTCAAGAGCTGGAAGACCCAAATGCTAACTCTGAGTATGAGCAATGGAGAACAACTGGTCATTCTCCTATGTGTGTGTGTGTGGGGGGGGGGGGGGGGGGTGACACACTACATCACGTAGAACACCAAAGACGGACCTAATGACGTTTAGCAGTTATGTCAATCTCTCTTCAGTTTTATTATCTGCAAAATGAGGAAAGGGATGACATCTGAAGAATAATCAAACACGTCATCATTAGGGATTTTAACTTGGCATAAGAAGCATTAGCAGGAAAAGACAGAGGGACATCGGAAGCAAGCCAATACAAGTGTTGTAAAACAAACACAAAAACTGAGGTAGTAACAGTGGGGATGGAAAGGAGGTGAAGTCAGTGACAGTACACCAAGGTAAGACAATTTCAACTCAAGTGACAAGAGAAAGGAGAAGGTAACGCTTAAGTGGCAAGAAGAATGGACAGATCACTGATAGAACTAGGGAAGGCGAGGGAAAATTCAGGCTGGAGTTTGACACATGGGGTGAAAGATTCTTAATATTTCTTCCATGCCCCCATGAACATAAGTCTGAGAGAGAGAGAGAGAGAGAAGCTGACGTTAGAGTGAGTTACTATAATTAATCAAAGGAGAATTTGGATGAGCAGCTACAGCTTCTTCTAAACTCTCCTGAGAGAAACAATTCAATTCGATCATGTTGAGTCTGTCTCAAATCATTACTGTATATTCTGTTTTAAAAGTTAGGAGAGAAAAAAATGAAAATATAGCCTCACATGTAATAACCTTAAAATGCAGCTGAGAAAAATGTCAAATCCATGTTTCCACATAAGGCAACATGAGACATCTCTGCTGAACATCTGTTGGTTTCCCACTCCCTGTTCATTTTGATGTTTTCCAGTAACTTCAAACTTCCCTGGGACCACTCCTCCTCCAACCAGTTCATGAGATTTGTGTGGGACCTCCCCCGCTCTTACCATCATATCAGGGTCAGCATGTGACCCAGGTCTATGCCACCTGCAGTGGTCTTGGTAATTTTAGCTGAAAGGTGGGCAGGTGGCACAATCAAAAACAATCAGAAGCAATCCCATTCATTTCTGCTAAAGGATCCTTCCTTCCACCAAGACACTAGGACCGAAGCCTGGAGTTACCAGCCGCCACCCTGCCATTCTGAGGGGGAAGTTTCCTGAGAACAAAGACAATGTCTGAACAAAAACAGAGCTGAAAGATACCAAAAAAAGAAACAACTGCTGGCATAGTCTGAGACCCAATCATGCTTGAAGCCAGGTCTTCCCTTAAATGCCACAGCTATCTTAACCCCAAAACTCCCTTTCACTTACTGCTACTTTGAGATGGAATTCTTGTCACTTCCATTCCAAATATTCCTACCATACATAGCACATAATCACATGCAACATGCTAACTAAATCCAGAGAGAGTCATGCATTGTACAGGCTACCTTAGCCAATGGAAGGTCCATGTAAGAGGCCAGTTCTTGGAGGTTGGTTCATTGTGCTTTGACTAATATAGTTTTTTTATTGGATACTGCAGGGACTATAAAAAATTATCTCAATGTAGCTCCTGCTAGTCAGGAACCTCATGATTTCATGTAGGAAACAGCTGCACGCCAAATTCAACAAAAGAGTGAACCAAGTTTAAGGAGATGAAGAGTGGAGCCTAACAGAGAAGGATCCATCCTCATAACAAATGACATTAAGAAGGACTGCTTTTTTTTAAAAAGTGTGCATTTATTGAGCAACATTCTATGTGCTAGAACTTCTCACTTTTACTACCTCTGTAGTTATGTTCTCAAAAGCAATGGTAACAATGATAATAAAAGCCATAAAGCCCATGACTGCTTCTTCCATATTTTTAGACTGGACTGTATAATTTAAAAGTCTATGCCTCAACCCCTTTACTAGACAACCTAGCAACCTCGTGCTGCCTGACTGATCCAAATGGACTTTCTGATTAACTGATCTTATTACTCATCCCTGAATATGCAGAGAAAATTCTTTATTTGCTCAACACCAGTTGGAAATAGAAAACTACCTTCCCATTCTTTGACTGCCTTTTGGAGTCTTATGAATCAGTTGAACAGGACTGCCCACCAAAGATAAGACCTTTCTACCACAGCCACCAGAACCGCCTTTGTGTTGGGCTCCCCCAACCTGCCCCTGACCTACACATCCCCTAACAGTCAACCATTTCATGCAGAGACCTGCAGAAGAAGCAGATGGCTCCCTCAAAAAAAAAAAAAAATCCCCTTCATTACACCAAAAAATAACCTTCATAATTACCCAGAAGTGGCAGAAAAAAATATTAGTAGCATGGGAGAACAAGCAAAACTTAATCTTTAAATGAGACATAATGGAGTCTCTTGCACTGCATCAAAGTCATTGTTAAAAATGCTGTCCACCAAATGAAAACACTGCTCTCCTGATTCCAAGAGTCAAATCAGCTTGAACATATCTTTCCCCTGAGGCAGTTTTCAAGATTAATAATATTGTGTATGTTGTTTTAGGAAACTTTTTTCCCTGCAACTCAGAATAACATTAATTTTGTGAGCTTTGCCAGCCATCCATTCTCCACAGATATGCTGAGTGGAGAGAGGAGGCAACTTTGCTAGGGATGGCAAGAAATTGGAGTGGCAGGCGGGAGTAACGCTGACTGCCATCAGGGTCCACCTTCCAGCCAACATGACAGAGCCCTCAGCAGCCTTCATCCTTTATGGTAACAATTTATACAAAGGGAGAACAGAAAAAAACATAATCCCTGCTTGAAAAGAGTTACAGCTATAATAGCAATTGCTATTTTTTTTGTTATTCAGTGACTGGATGGTAGACATGGTGTTGAGTTTTTTTAGTTCTACAGTTTCTCCAGTGCTATGGTCTAGCTTTTTAAAAAGCCTGTAATATTTTATTCCTACAGTATATATGTAATACTTGTAATATGTAATATCTAACATAAATTCATGAAGTACAGCAAAATGAACACCTAATCCTGGCACCGAAAGTTAAGAAGTAGAAGCTTACCTGTTCATTCCACTGAAGCTCTCTGTGCACTCTCCCTGAACCCCTAAGGCAAGCATTCACCAGAATTGGCCTTTTATTGACCCCTTGCTTTTAAAAATAATTCTGCTCCAGAGGTACGTAATTCTAAATGCAATATTGTTAGGCCTTGCTTGTTTCTGAAATCTATAAAAATGCCATACTGGTATAAAGCCTGCTTGATGTTTTTTTTTTTTTCCCACCCAGAATTATTTTTCCAAGATCCATCCATGCTCAATGCAATTTTAGTTTGTTAATTTTCATGACTGAATAATATTCTACTATGTCAGTATAACACAATTTATTCATCCATTTACCTATTTACTTACAGCTTTTTTGACATAACAAGAAATCATGTATGAACATTCATGCATATGTCTCCCAGCAAATGTTTTCCCAGGATTTATAGCCAGGAGTAGACTTTTCAATCATAGGATTTGCACTTACCTAGTTGGACTCAAAGGTACTGCCAGATAGTTTTCCAAAGTGATTTGTTCACATTTATATTGCTATCCAGGATAAAATAGATTCCCATTAAACCTCAATTTCCCTCATACTTGAAATTGTGAGATGTCTTAACTGTGTCAGTCTGATGGGTACTGAATGCTATCTTATTGTCATTTTAATTTGCATTGAATTGATGACTAATGAGGCTAAGCATTTTTCTCATGTTGTGTTGCTAGTATTTCATGTTTTCTCTTAAATGTTATGCCTTTTCATTTATTTTGACAATTATATTGCTAATTTGACTGCATTTTATTTATAAGTTTGCAATATTTCTTTATATACAATAGATCCTTATCCTTTGATAGAGATGTGTTACAAATATCTTCTCCAGGTCTATGGCTTATATTTGCACATGCCATTTATGGTATCCTTTAACGAACAACTATTCTTTATTGTTATGAACTTTAATTAATGTAAATTGAACTTATTCAATTTATGGTTAGCATTTCTTGTGTCATAACTAAGAAAACCTTCCTATCACAGGGTATAAGAGACAGTTTCCAAAATTTTCTTCTTAAAGGTAGTATGTTTCTTTCACATTTAAGTCTTAAAATACATCTGGAATTTTACCTTTATGTGTCTTGAATGTATTTTGTCCCTATGCATAAATATCTCAACATAATAATTAAGTAGCCCATTCTTTGCCCACTATTCATGCCAATTTTGTTATTATCATATATGTGATGTCTGGATCTCTTCTGAGCTTGCTATTCTGTACCAATTGCCAATCAGCCTCAGTCTCTGTGTGTATGTGTGTCTGTCTGTGTATATGTGTGTGCATGTGCACGCATACAAATTGAACTACAACTTTTGACATCTGGTAAGTTCTCCACCCAGCCCAACAACACACACTTTCTCTATTCAGATAAGTCTGCATTATTCTGGGACCTTTGCTATCTTTTATGCATTAGAAAAATTAGCTTGGTTAAGTTCCTATAAGCACCTGTTGTTATTTGATTGAATTGTATTGAAACACAGCAACTGATATATTTATGCTATTGAGGCTTCCAGTAAACCTGCATGGTACATTCCTCCACTTAGTTTGGTTTCTTTTTATGTCTTTTTAAAACATTTTAAAGTTTTCTCCATAAAGGTCTTATGCATTTCATTCCTTTTGGATAGTAGAAAAAGTTATACTATGTGAATTACATTTTGAATTATGTTTTCTAACTCATTATTGCTGGGGAATAAAACTCCATTTGATTTTTTCCAGACTTTGTTAAGTTTAATAATTTGCAGGGGTTTTTTGAGTCTTATATAGAGAGAATCATACTATCTACATAGAATGATTTTTTTCTTTTTCTTTTCTTATTATGATGGTTGATCTCCAAGTACAATGCTGACTTGATGCTATAGTAGATAACCTTCTCTCATTCCTGATCTTAAAAGAAATGCTTCTAATATTTTATAATTAAAAAGAATGTTTGTTGGGCCGTCTGGGTGGCTCAGTCGGTTAAGTGTCTGACTGCGGCTCAGGTTATGATCTCACGGTTTGTGAGTTCGAGCCCCACGTCGGGCTCTGTGCTGACAGCTCAGAGCCTGGAACCTGCTTCGGATTCTATGTCTCCCTCTCTCTGCCCCTCCCCTGCTCATGCTCTGTCTTTCTCAAATAAATATTAATTTTTTTAAAGTTTGCTGTATTTTTATTAATAATCTTTATAAGTTTAAAGAAGCACTCATTTTTCACTTGTTGGTTAAGGTTTATTTATTTGTTTTCTTTTCTTGGTTTTGTTTTGTAAATCACTAATGGGTGCTGAATTCTATTCAAGAATCTTTATGAATCAATTGAGTTGTTAATGTAGCTTTTCTCCTGAAGCCTTTAAAAGAGAAAATTACATTTTTAGATTTTTCTATCATTAAGTGATCTGTATTCTAGAAATAAACCAAACTCAATCTTATTATATTCCCTTTTGCATACATGGCTGGATTCAGTTTATCTCTCTGAATCTTCACATTATGAAGTAGGTGCTTTATAATCTCTTTACAGAGTATCATTTACTAGTGGTGTGACCTGGGCCTGACTCCAAACTCCAAGATTTTAACCATCTTCCATAGCTCTCCGGGTGCTTTGAAGTTGACAACTCAGGATAACACCTCAATGGATGTTTTTTATAATGTCCACTAGGTGTCCAGTTCTTTGCTCTTAGAAGAATAAAATCCCCACAGGTTAATTTAATTACACTTGACTAGTGGACCTCAAAAGTCAACGCTGTAGGTGTGTGTGTGTGTGTGTGTGTGTGTGTGTGTGTGTGTGTAGAGAAGAAAAGAGGGATAGATCTGCTGGCATTAAAATATTCAAAGACCACAGGGGATGGGTGTAAATGAAGGCTGAAATGTCTTTTAGTGCTATTAGGGGACTGGCTAGAAGTTTTCAGAGTACAATGTTTAAATTTTTTAATGCGTATTTATTCATGAGATAGAGAGAGAGTGGTGCAGAGAAAGAGGGAGACACAGAATCCAAAGTAGGCTCCAGGCTCTGAGCTGTCAGCACAGAGCCCAATGCAAGGCTCCAACTCACGGACTGCGAGATCATGACCTGAGCCAAAGTTGAAAACTTAACCAACTGAGCCACCCAGGTGGCCCGAGGTTACAGGTTACAATCTTAATGGAAATGGGCCTTCTTATTTCCTTTCCATCTAGACTTATGAATTTATCAAATCTGTTTACCCAGCCCCACCTCTGCATAAGTTCACACCTGCTCATTAGAACTTTCACTGTTGTCAATCTCAACTTTAGGTTGCAAGGACATTCACCAGAAAATATTGGCAAGCTCTCACCAAACCATCCAATACCCAAAGATCCATTTGGACTGCCTCCCAAGTATGTTTTTCACTTTGAATATGTATGTTTTCTCAGCCTGCTGCAGTTTCTCTACGTCCGTTTCTAAGTTTAGCTACCAGAACCAACACCAGAGAGAGTTCAAATGAACTAGGAAGAATGCTTAGCTCTAGAGAGGCAAAAGCCTCAGGAAACTCAAGAAAGGGTGTCATGAGGTTTCATCCCTATATGCTGTTAAAAAGCCTGTCCACCTTCAAAAGATCATGTGCTGAACATTCATGTTATGCTGTACTGGCTGGAGCCTCTGCTCTGGATCTTTGGTTGTCTCAGATAGCAGTCTAGATGAGTCCTTCTCTGGCCACCCTAAGCTGCTGCTCTCCCATCCTGGCTCTCCCCACTCCGTTCTGTGTGTTATTACCTTACAGCACTTATAACCAACTAACAATATATGTTATTTCTAGACCGACTACAGCAAGAGTTGGCCGACTATATAAAACCAACTATAATAATCAATGTTATCATATATCTATATCTATATCTATATCTATATCTAATTTGACAGATACAGCAAGCTTCATAATGGGAGATATTCTGTGTTTTTGTTTGGTTTGTTTCACAGTATATCCAGGTGCCTTGAGCAGTGTTTGGGACACATTCAGGGTGCAATAAATACAGACAGAAAAAGGAAGGGAAATTGGAAGGGAGGGAGGAAAGGAAGGGATGCTGTCCTCACTCACTCACGGTGCAACCCAGACTGGAAAATGATGATCACCATGGTTGGTCACTCAAGCAGACCCCTAAATGTGGTGACAAATGACCTCAGCTCAGATATGCATAGAGGATTTTCCATGTATGGAACATGTAATCAAGGTAAGAACTGTGTTATCCTCAAAACACCATAGTCAATAGGAAGGAGTGAACGACAAATATGCACCACAACATGAGGGATGTGAGAATCCTTGTGCTTAGCGAGAGAAGCCAGGTGCACAAAATGGCGTATTGTATGACTCCATTTGTATAAAGTGCAAGCTAATCAATAGTGATAAAAAGCAGAGGAGGGCTGGCCTGAGCCCAGAGGTGGAGGGAAGGGTGGTCTGCAAAGGGGTATGAGAAATCTTTGGTGGAGGCGACAGATATGTTCTGTATCTTGGTGGTAGTTTTGCAAGAGCTTACAACTGTTAAAACTCATTGAAGTATATAATTTAAATAAAGGTGGTTTACTAGACATAAATTATTTTTTAATAAAGTTGATAAGGAAAAGATACCATAACAGGCACAGGGAGAGGCAGATGGCTCTTTTGCTCAGTCTCCTATCCAGGAGCAAAAGCATTCAGACTCTGTAGAGTCATCAGGCCAGACATCTACAATATGTGATGTCAATTCTGTGGTTTTCTCTCACTCACCCCCCCCAACCCCGCTTTCTTGAGCCATGACGCCTCCTCCTGAAACTAAGAAATCCTCTAACAGGATCTCATGCATGCATCAGTTCTGCCCAACCATCCCATTAACTGTGTGGTCACAATAGACATTGTTTGCACCATCTTTCACTACATAAATCTAACAATATCTGGGCAAAGACAGCCAAAACCCCCAACACCCCCATAGAGAATCTCACCTTGACCCTAGCCTGCCCTTCCTGTTCTCTTAGAAGTGTTTAAACATCAGAAAGGTGCCACAGAAAGAAAGAAAAAAATAGAAAGTGTACTTCCAACAGAAAGATTTTTCATTTAAATGTACTTTATTGTGTGATGTATTCCTTTAATTAAAGTGTGTGTCTGGGTGCATTGGTTGCTATTACAGTGCAATCCCTCATGTTTATTGAATGCAAGAGTAGCTGGGGCAATGCAGTGGAAACTCACATATTAGCCAGAGTGGAACTTAAAGTGGTAGTTCCCTGCTCTTTTGAGCCTCTTAAGAAGTAGATAATCTTCAAGGTGATTTTGGTTAATGGCTGAGTATGATGAGATGCCCTCTATCAATTTGAATAGGTCTTCTCTGAAAAACCAATTTCTATTTCCAAACACCTTGCTCGGTTCTGTCTTGTTGTCTATCCCAGAATGCATCCTTCACCTCCAGAGACATACTGAACCAGTGTTCAGGCAGCAGAACAGCAGATGCTAGACTGTTTCTACAAAAGTTTCCTTTCAAAAGGTGGTGTAGGGCAATGGAATTATTAACAATCACTGTCATTCATATGACACTTTATGGTTTACAAAGCACTTTCATGTTTCTTCTTGGATTCCCCTTAAGGAGCTTGTGAAGTTAGTATCAGAGCCCCTCCCACAGTGACTTAGGAACAAAGACATAGAGGATAAGTAAGGCACCCAGTTGCAGAGAAAAACCACAGAGATGAGCCAGATGCACATCTCTGACTCTGCGTCTGGTCATCTCTTCACCACCATGGAGCTGGCACATGGTTTTGTTCTGCCTCTGCCGTGAGTTATGATTGACTTCGGGAACGATCTCAGGGCTTCAGTCTCCTTGAGTGTAAACAGAGCTGATATTTCAACATCGCTTCAATTCTTTAATTCCAAGAGTCTTGTACATATGCTTCCCTAAAGTGACAAATGGGAAACTGGAGGAAAGGGGGTCTCATTTCCTGATCACCTGGAAAGCCGGTTAATTTTCTTCCTAGCCAGGGCCCTGTTATATCATGAAAAGTTCCCCTTTCCTTTGGTATCACTCCTGGTTTTTCTCTCAAACTTACTGAGAAAAAAAAAATGCCATCATAAAAATATCAGACGTTCAAAAAAAATCAATCACTAATCAATAGCTCCAATGGATCGCTCTTTTCATTTCCCCGTGATCTTTGTCAGGCCTTGCAAACTTCCATCTATACATTTACATGTATATGTAAATGACATAGGTAATATGTCATCTCACTGCTGTTTCCCAAGGATAAGATACATCTCTTTGTTTTTCTTCCCTCTGGTTAAAACTGTATCTCTTGCAAATTTTTTTCCCTTCAACAGGATTGTAAGCTTAAGGACAGAGACCCTAAATGTCACCTCTTTGGATGTGCCTCAGCATTTACTGTTTACTGACAGAAGCATAGAAGGCTTCAATACACATTTACAGTATGTTTCTCTCCTTCTTGAATTTATCCTTCCACAATTAAAACTCTGCTTCCTTTTTCAGATTCTCCTAATAAAATCAGTTTCTCATTTACACTCTGGCATTTACTAGCTCTCAGTATAGAGGCAAATTACTTATTTCTTCATGTTATGTATTTAATTATTCAGTGTCCAAATACTAATAACAACAACATCAATAATAATAACCAAGCTTACCATGTTATTGTGAGATACAAAGCACATAGAAACACTTAACACAGTATCTGGAATATAGAAGATGCTCAATAAATATGTGCCAGATCTGAGAATATGAACAATACATGTCTGTGTTCATTGTCTCCCTTAGAGTTAAAGGAGAAAGGAAAGGAGGAAAAAATGTGCATTTAAAACTTGATTCACTGCTACCTTCTCAAAACTACTCAACACTGTTCTGTCAGTAACATTCAGTAGGATAGGTAGCATCCTCTAAAAATACCCTAGCTATGAAGTATCTCAGCACTCCCTCTTCTGATGGCACAGATGCAACAAAAACCATAGATCGAGCATCAAATCTAGCTTAAAGCCACATCAGAGGGCTAGATGCATCTGGAAAAGTGCTATAGCCTTCACATTCAAGCAGGTTTGAATATATTTCCTTGATCGGGGGCTGCAGACAGAAAGAAGAAGATCCATCCCTTCACGGAGAATCTACTAGACATCAGTGAAGTGTAGACCTTTGTCCGAGAGCTATTTACTGGGTATTTACAATGTTCTGGGCACTAGAGATTCACACAAGACAAGGCAAGGGGTCTTCTCCACTGTCACTCACAGAGCAAAAAGTAGTGGCTATTGGTAGATGCTAAGATGGACATGGCTGTGTTCAACAATTGGAAGGGAGGGAGGACAGCCTGGCAGAGATCAAATGGCTTCCCAGACACTTAAACTGAGAGAGCATTTGCTAAACAGAAACCAAACTATCCAACGAGATTCATGTTTTTCCAGAGACTTCTCTGTTCTTTCTTCCCCATCCCTCTCCAGCTACACGGTTTTGTTTTGTTTTGTTTTCTGTTTTCTAGGCCAACCTAAAACTCCTCCTTCTCTGTAACACAGCCTATCATCCCAGCCCAGAAGGACTTCTCTCCTGGAAGAAGATTTCCATACTTCTAGATTTCTAGCTGCTATCCTAATTTCAAATTTATGTCCTTCTACCTTCAGAGCCCTTTGGGCAAGGTCCATGCCTGGGGTTGCTCAAAATTTTATGGCCTGTGCAAAGCACCTGTCTGGTACCACTCCTACAAACAGATAATTAATGAAAAATCATCCCAACAATTGTTCTTGCTGGGAACTGATCTTATGCCTTGATTTGTGGGTTCAGAAAACATGTTTGCAATTTATGCCACTGAGAGTCAGGCAGGTGGTTTTGAACCCAGCTTCTGCTGCTTCACTCAGTGCCCCTTCCTCACAAATTACACTCCAACACTCACCTTGGAAAAGTGACTCCTGCTTTCTAGGTTTGTTTCTTTCTTTATTTCTTGGGGGGGTGGGATGGAGTGGCAGGGGTAGGGATACAGTGGCAGGGATAGGGACAACATGGGTAGGGATAACCTAGGTACTGCCTGGTGTGGTTAATTATTGCTATTTGTGTGTGTGGATGTGTGTGTGGATGTGAGTGTACTTCACCTCAATTAGACTACAAAGATCCTTGAGAACAGAAATTATACCACATATATTTTGGTATCTCTCATCATCCAACAAAAGGCTGCACAGAGAGTTGATTACTAATAATTATTTTTTAAAGTTTATTTATTTATTTTTGAGGAAGAGAGAGGCAGAGAGAGAGAGGGAGAGAATCCCAAGCAGGCTCTGCACTATCAGCACAGAGTCCGACATGGGGCTTGAATTCATGAACCGTGAGATCATGACCTGAGCTGAAATCAAGAGCCAGACACGCAACCAAGTGAGCCACCCCGGTGCCCCTGATTACCAATAATCGTTAACTGACCTAATGGTTTAAAAGCCCAGCCCCTAGTTAGGACTTCAGGATGAATGCAAACCCTCAATTTGATACTGGAGTAACTTGCCTTCCATCCTTGTCTCCAAGGAACAAGCTGTCAAGGATGGATCCTCACTATAGTAAGGAACTTGTGTAGGACGACTTTCTCAGGCTCACTCACACAGCCAGTCAACAGCTGAGTCTAAGGCACCTTTCCTATGCCCGGCCTTGTTTGAAGTACTGAAGTCCCATCGCAGGACTAAAGAGCCCAAGTCCCCAGTTTCCTAGAACTTTAATTTTAGTGGGAGAGACAGACATGCTACCCAAGAATTAACATACTGAATGGTGACAATTTGTCACGAAGAAAAACAAAGCAGGATAAATGGTGCCCAGAGTGGGTCAGAATGAACTTGAACTTTACACGAGGTGGTTGAAGGAGGCATTGCTAAAAAGATGGGGTTTGAGCGGAGACGGGAAGGTGGTGAGAACACAAGGCAAGTGAGTAAGTGCATCCCAGTGAGGGTGCTGGAGAAGACAACAGGGACAGGGCTGTGCTTGGTGATTGGAGCCAGGATGGCCAGGGCACCTGGCGAGTACACAGCAGGGCAGAGGGAGACAGAGTCCTAGCAGCACTATGGCAGGCACACGGGGGAGGGGACAGATGACTTCATGAGCCAGGGCAAAGACTGAAGGTTTTACTCTCAGTGAGATGGCATCTACTGGAGGCTTTTAAATAGGAATGGCATAATCCTCACCCTTTAGTAGATCACTGGGCTGCTTTGTGGAGAGTGGACAGCAGGTAGACAGGGAAGATGTTGTTACCCTCACCCATGCAAGAGAGGGTTGACAGTGTCAGGACCCCATGAAGCAGTGGGGGAGGGGATGAGAAGCGGTGGAATTCTAGGTGTGTTTTAAAAATGGAGCCAAAATGAGGGCACCTGGGTGGTTCCGTGACTTCGGCTCAGGTCATGATCTCACTGTCCTTGAGTTCGAGCCCCGCATCAAGCTCTGTGCTGCAGCTCAGAGCCTGGAGCCTGCTTCGGAGTCTGTGTCTCCCCCTCTCTGTGCCCCTCCCCTGTTCACGCTCTGTCTCTCTTTCTCTCAAAAATAATAATAAATAAACATTTAAAAAAATAGGGCCAAAATGATTTGCTGAGGGACTGACAGTAGAGTGTGAAATAGAAGAGGAGCCAAGACTCCAAGGTATTTTTCCTGAAAACCTGGAAGAACGAACCTGTGAGGGAGGTAAATCTGCAGAGGAAAATGAACAGAAACCAGGTGTTTGATTTCAGGATGGAATATTTGGCATATTTAGGAGATATCCATGTCGAGAAGTCGAGTAGGCACTTGGAGATGAACAAGTCTGGGGTGCAGAGGAGAGATGTTGGATAATAATTAGGACAAAGAAATGGCACTGAAAACCACAAGCCTGGATGAGAAAATAACAGGAATGAATGAGGAAGGACAGAGATGGAAGGAGTCCAAGAACCGTGCCCATGGGCTCTTCAATATTCAGAGAGGCCAGAAAGATGAGGCAGAGGCACGAGAGGCTTCTGAGAAGGAGCACCCAGTGAGGGGGAGATACAAAGGAGAGCAGGGTTCCCTCTTTCACATAATTCTCCCTTCCCCCCTCTCCCCCTCTCCCCACCTCCCCTTCCCCTTCCCTTGCTCCCCCTCCTCCTCCCCCTCCCAAACACATTTCATTGCCTTTACTGGACAACTTCTATTCATCTTCCAAATCTCAGCCTTTGTACTAATTTTTCAGAGGACTTCCCCAAACCTCTCTTGTCATATCGCATTGGTCTTTGCCACCTTAGCACTTGGGGTATGAGTCTATGCAATATTGCCATATGAAGCATGATCATTTGCATCACTGCATGTTTGTTTACACGTACAAGCACCGAATACCTGCCTTTAACCAGGTTGTCACCTGCATGCAAGGGTCACCTGTGCTTCCATTCACCCAGGGTGCACCTGGCCCTGGGCTGCATGCCCTGTGTTCATTACCTAATTCCAACTGAAGAGCCATACTGTGATGTCTGTAGAATTCGTCCACTTTACAGACATGAAAAGAGAAGATGAGAAAGGTGAGGGAGTGGTCAAAAGAAACCCCAAGTGCACGTTAAAGCAGATGGCCCTTTCCAACTTTGCTGTTAATCACTCAGTGAATATTTGATTCTGGACTGTTGAAGGGGAAGCTGATTGCAAATGGGGCACCAAGGAGGAGACTTGATAAGCTGGAGCCTCGCACTCCCAGCCACTCCCCTCTCTCTCGGCTCTCTCCCTACCCATTCCTGCACTTCACATTTACACTACACAGCTGTCCACGGGTGTCTATGCCGATTATTCTCCGTGTGTCCTCACTCCGTGGCCATCATCTGCCCTTCTCCGGCCCCCTCCCCACCCCTGCAGGGCTCACCCTCATTGGCGGCACTGACCCACCTGGTTTCCTTGCCTCCCAGATGGGTTCAAAAAAGGGAGGCAATGGACAGAGCTTGGCCGGTGAGACGAAAGAGAGGTTACAGTCTGCCTTTCCACCTCCCTGCTTCTGTCCTGTCTGCCATGGGCTCCCTCTGCCACAACTTCAGTTTCAGCTGCTGGATGCCCCCACCTCCACTCAGCCACTTGGGCTCACTCCAGGAATCATGGTGCAGTTTCCCACACGCTCGGTTCTTCAGGTGCAGGGGGCTCTCATGTTCCTCCCACTGCTTTCTACTGCTGCTGTCTGCTGCTTGGCCATGCTGTGTGGGGACCCTTATCCCTGCACATCCCTCTGAAAAAGAGTCAGTTCTCCCCCAAATTCCACCAAGGCCAATCTTCTTCTCTGGATACCAGGTCGAAGCGCATCCCTTTTCAGTGTCATCCTGTTCGGGCCCCAACCCTTCCCGGCTTCCTGCACAGTCCTGGCTATTGGGCAGACTGCTGCATCACGCCTGCTCGGATTTTACAGCCATCCACAGTCCCATAAAAATCAATGGAACAAAAAACCCCGAGAATCTTTATCACACCTGAGAAATTTCCCGTAACTGCCCTGGAATCATCCTGGATCTCCTGTGGTAAAACTTAAAGAAGATGCGGGGGCGGGGGGAGATTTGACATCTACGCGTAAACTGGTGGTAAGTCCCATCTTTTCCCCTGACGGGATGAAAAATGAAGTGCCCACAAGGAGCTCAGCCTGTCTGAAGACAGAGATAACACCTCATGTGCTTCCAATTCTGAGGGCTGCACTGTTTGCATAAACATTTTCAAAACCCCAGCTCCCAAGTGCGCAGGAGGGAACCCGCAGCGTAAATCAGAGCCTGGTCAGAATGAAAAGGTAGGGGGACAGGCGCCCCTGCCAAGCTCCCTGCCTCAACACACTCACACTAGGACTCTGGATAAGCACAATTAATGACAAAGTGGTTTGTACAGTGTATGTAAACACACTAAACACCTTGCTCTGCACATTTATCTGACATTAAATGATTAACCAGTGGCATAAGCTAATATTTATACATGACTTGCAATTGTGCCATGCAAATTAGTCCCCATTTATCATGGAATCGAAGAATTTGGAAAAGGAAACATAGTCCAGGGACCTTCTAGTTCAACCCCCACATGTTAAGGATGAAGAAACCAAAGCAGAGAAAGGAGGGGACATGTCCAAGACAGAAAAGAGCAAGGGCTATGGGCTCGTCTCCCATTACAGTCCTTTTTCTGCCATATTTTGCTATTTTCTACTCCCAAGGGGAACAAGGTGTCCACCTCTCCTAGAATCTTGAAGAAAATAAGAGTTTCAAGTTTCTCTGACTTCTCTGAAGGCCAGAATAATAACAGCTAACATTTCTGGAGCTCTCACTCTAGGCCAGGAAGATACTAAGATCTTAATGGAGTAAATGATTTAATTCTCCCAACATCACATGATTGATCCCATTATTAGGAATTGTGATAAAAGACTGAGAGCATGGATTCTGGATCCTGACTGTTTGGGTTCATATCCCACTCCACGGTCAACGAGCTGCATGAGTTTCCTGCTCCTGTCTCTATATCTAAAATGAAGATAACAACAGCCTTTCTCTCATGGGGGTGGGTTGTATAGATTACACTAATTAATACACTTAATGCAGTTATAATGGTGCCCAGAACACAGTGAGTGCTCAATAAGATATTCCCTAGTTTACTGTTCTACTATGTTTCCTATTTTGCAGATAAGGGAAGAAAGGCAGACAGATTATTTTTTAAACCTATTCAAGAACTCTCCCTCTGTCTCTGTCTCTGTCTCTGTCTCTGTCTCTCTCTCTCTCTCACACACACACACACACACACACACACACACACAATCCAGGCCTTCTGATTCTAGAATTAAGGCTTATTCTCACTGATGCCATCCAATAGAACTTTCTATAATGATGGACATGGTCTATAGCTGTTCTAACCAGTAGAGTAGACATCAGCCACATGTGGCTACTGAGCACTTGAAATGTGGCTCGTGCAACTATGACATAGAATTTTTAAATTTATTTTTAATTAGTTGAATTTCATTTACAGCCGCATGTGGTTAGCAGTTAATACATTAGACAGCTTGTCTCTTCACTACCTTATTCATTTTGCTGTCCTTACACCCTAGCTCAGTGCCTGACGTATGGTAGGCATTCTTGTGTCACTCTGCAGGATAGAAACTCTTATTCCCATCTTTCTGATTTTACTGCCTTCCCAAGTCTATCCTCAATAAACAGTTATTCACCTCAAATGAACTCCTAAGTGCTTGGAGGATGAATGAATAGATGAATGAAAGTCTCACCTCAGCTCGGTTGAGAAATGGTTCCATGTGAAGCAGGTGGCTCTCCAATCTCCCTTCCTCTAACATGACGCAGACACCCCTCCTGAGCCTGCAGCCTTTGGCTTCTGTCGTCTACTCTTAAAGAGAGACTGGTGAGTCAAACTCAGAGCCCATAAAGGTCCTGAATCACCCACCTGGGCCCACATCTTACACATTTAAGTGTCTAGAAGATAACTTGGAGCATGCTGATCTCTCATTTTGATTCTGGGAGTCACATCCCTCCAACGTGCCCATGGAAATTGCAAGAACCACTTGAAACAGATCCTACTCTGGGACCTGAAGCATTAGGATGCCTCACCATGGAGTCAAACCAGCCTCTGTTTGAACACCATCTCTGTCATTTCTGGCTCTCATACCTTGCGCACATCAAAATTCTAAACCCTAAGTTACCTCATCTTTAAAGTGGGAATAACAGTGCCATTTTCCAAAAGGTTGAGACACTGAGTATGAAGAGCTTAGGGAAGTGCACAATGTGTTGTATGTGTTTGTGAAAGAATGTTCTGCCTCTCCCTACGAGGCTACAGTGACCACATCTACATCCTCCGACTGGCCTGTCCTAACTGATCCTTCCTTTCTGTGATTTTCCCCTGAGGGGGTTCTATAGGCAGCTTCCCAAAGAAAAAGTATATTCAAAGGGTGAGCATAAAGCTGGACCTGATCCCACATTTTTGCATAAATTTTTCAAATGGGAAGAGCAATTTCAAGGAAAATTTTGGATAATTACCATCACCATCAAAAAGCGCTTAAGTGCCTATTTGCAAGTAGTGTTGAAGGAAGAGGACAGAACTCAGTCCCTGCCCTCCAGGCCCACTTCAAACAGTCACTTACACACAATCTGTTCCCTTTAGAAAATTGCTAAACCCAATGATTTTCTCAGTCCTTACCCCTCAAATAGCATTTGATTCTTCTCCGAACCTTGAGCCACTTTCCTTCCCTAAACTCCATGGCACTGCTCATTCCTAGTTTTCTTCCTTCTTCTACCAACATCCTTCTTTTGTCTCCTTTGCTAGCTGCTGTCCATCTCTGTTATGCCACTTATTGGCTCTGTGACCTCTAAAACTTACCTAACAATCCTGAACATTAGTATCATCCATGAGATCAAGGTAATGATATTAGGTTAGCTTGAAGATTATACAGGAGAGTGAGGCCACAACTGAATGGGACCTAATCTCTTAACAAGCATTCTGACATAGTAAACATAGAAAAATTCAAAATCTTAAATAATTTCTGAGCTTGAAAGTAAAATTCCTGCATGTCAAAATCGAACTGAGAACTCAAACCAAAGTGGCAAGCAGGAGCTGACTCACTTTGTGACCCATAGTGTTTTGTGGAACAAATATAGGCTCTGGGAACATTCTAATGGGTGCATTCTAATATTTGTACAAGGGAAAGATTCTTGTCCTTATGCTCTAAGGCATAATAGCAAATAGCTGGAAACAGTGCATGTATAAAGTTTGATGTGTTACCAGACACATAACATGGAGCCTTGAAATATGTCAGCCACTATCTAGGGAAGCAGAAACAAACTGCCTTCTGATCAGAGCCTTGAATTAGAGTGGGGGAGATGGGAACAGTCACTTGAGAGAGAACAAAACCCAAGGCTCGCTGCAGCTATGAATCTGAAGTTTGAATTCACACGGTCTGCATGATGCAGAAATCTACCGTAGACAAATACATAAAAATTTGTCTATGTCCGCTGATACTCCTAGACCTCAGGCAGAAACAAAAGAAAACCACCCATGGAGGATATTTTAAAATCCAGGGCATCCTGTGAAAAAACAGACTCAGCAAGATGAACCAACAGTTAAAAGACACACACACACACACACACACACACACACACACAAACCACCACGAGGTTTGAAATTCATGGAATTAATGAATGAATCAGAAAGAGGCTAGAAGAGCAAAACTAGCCTAAATAAAACATTTAGCACCTTAGCACAATGTGTAGTATATATTAGGTATTCACTAGTTCCTATTTCCCAGTCACTTTTCTTTCATATCCTAAATAATTGGTTTTAAGACTCTATTGTTGGTTTTAGACACTTATTTTTGGCTTTGTTATATTTCATTCATTCATTCATTCATTAGGGGAGTGCATGACCAGAGGTTTAGGAAGACTTTACTTTATGCTACCCCATACTGATACATTCACTACTGCCAAAAAAAAAAAAAAAAAAAAAAAAAAAAATTAAAAGAATCAGAAGCAGTAACAAAGGACCAGGGACCAAGCAAGAGACAAGTGGTCCAAGAGAAAGGTAATTCTTCTGCCTACCACAAGAGGGTAGCCATGTGGTTAAAAAAAAAAAAAAAAAAAAAAAAAAAAAAAAAAAAAAAAAAGCATGAGAGAAGGAGCTAAGTGGGAAAGAGCAGGGAAGCACTTAGGAATGTTTAACTCCACCTGTAGACTTTAATGGGCTGGATCCATGACATGAACCCAAAGTTTAGGCATATAAAGTATTTTTCAAACTTTCTCTGTGTGCTTAAAAGGCCAACAGCTGGACCACTGGAGCATGGACCCTCCAGCCTCCCCCTGACACAACCAGGGCCCCAATTCAGCATTTTTGGACCTTAACTTGTGGAGCAAAAGAGGATGGTTCTGGAGAGGACAGAGCAGGACAACAAGTACTAAGGTATGTTACCTACCTGAAGGGTTTCTTAAGGAGAGACAGCAGGGATTGGGGGGTGGGGCGCGTGGAACTTGTGGGTTTCAATGAACAGAGTGTTTGAACAAGGTAGCACATAAAGAGAAACCAACTTCCAGTGGAAAACTGAAAGAGAGAAAAATTTAATTTTATGTGTAAGGCTTTAACTTGTAATTAGAATACTCCAAGAGCAGAAGTGGCTTTGAGGGACTGAGATCCCTGAAATTGGAAGTGTGTAAACAGAAACTGTGCTCAGAGATAAAATATAGAGGTTTGGGGAGTTGGACTAAAGACCTGTCCAGCTCAAAGATTCTGTAAGTATTAATTAATAAAATAAAAAGCAGAGAGGTTAACAGAAGCAAAAACAACTACAAAAACATTTACTGGTGAGATTCTGTACAATGAACTCCATGCCTAGAAGTGTTAATAAAAACAGAAGAGTTTAATTAAATGAATGATAGTATGGTTTTTATTCTCTCCTCTTCTCATTTTATAGCAGAGTATGAGTGCATGCGCACACACACAGGCCATCCAAAGGAACACCACCTAGAGATTCTGGCACAATTGAAATGCTAAAAAGGTCATAGTTCGCACGTTGTTATAAATTGCCTCCTCTGTGTATGTTTCCATGATAAAGAGAAAGAGCTGGATAATCTGAGCACTGCTGTCTTCAACTCTGTAATTAGAGAACACGGACCCTGATGAATTGCAAATGGAGTCAGAAGCCCAGCTTGTGACTTAATGAGCAAAGACAGCCCAGTCACAGACGTCCACACTCCATATTAATCAATGGCTGACGATTTTCTGCTGGGAAATTGTCCTCAATGATATATGGTCCTATTAGCCAACTATTACCTAGTCGGCCTCCTTTGCCTGAGACCTCTGGCCTTAGTTCTGAGTCTGGACAACAAGGCATTAAGGAGACTGAAGTTCCAAAGAATCTTGACAGATAACTCCATCCAAGAGAAAACACCCCCTGAAGTCTTAGAAAAGTTAAAATTCAAAGTAGCAAAAGAGGAAGAGATTAAAAGAGAAGGCAATAAGTGCCCTGAGAAGAAAATCCAAATTACCTCAGCTAGTTCGGACCCCCAATCATATGAAAAGTGACGTCATCTACTTAGCTGTGGTGCCTGGTGGCAGGCAAAGCTAAACACATCTTGAAAGGGAGAAGCACAGCATGAAATCTAGGATTTTTGAGTCTAAGTCATATTCTCTTTCCAGAGCCTAGTACTATGTCCCTCAGTGAGATCCATTTTCAGCTGCATATAAACTATGATGTTACCTCTAAAGTATTGATTCTTCTTAACTGAGCCCCTTTCTTCATAACTGACCCATCCCAAGTATGCATCGGGCACCTAACAAGTACACTTAGTAGGTTTCTTTCTTTGGTAAAATCCCCCTCATCCTCTAAAATTCAGCTCACTCCCTCCCCCAATATTCTGTAGACCCTTCACTGCCAGTAGTTTCAGAAAGTCACTGGTTCCTAAGGTTCTAATGGCACCACACATGATTAATAGGTCATTACCTTTTACTTCCCACCCAACTGAGCTACTTCAGGGAAGGTCTGAGCCTGACTCATCATTATATCCACACAAGCACTGTATACAATTATTTACAACCTTCTAGTCCTCGGTAAAGTTTTGCAAAATGGAAAAGTAGGCTTTGGTATGAGGAGATTGGGGTCTTGTTACAGAGCCAAGACGTACACATGAAACAAACATTGAAGAAAGCAGAAATGATTAAATGCTAAACTGTGTCCTGAATTTTAATTGCCATAGAGCTAATCCCCAAGGGAGAGTTCCCAGGTGGGGGTCGGGGGGGGGGCAGGGAAGCACACATCTATATCTCCCCGATCCTCAATCCCTGATGTGCCTTCTTCTTTCAAGAACTGGAAACATCCACAAAGGGCTGTTTCCCATGATTACAACAGTGAAGTGTTAAGAGGTTATCGCCCAATCTAGAATGGATTTAATTGGGATTAAACCATTGATGGAAAGGTCAAGTCTCATACCAAAGAAACGGAGTTGGAGAAAAACCTTCATATCTGGAAGTCTGAAACAAACTGGAGGTTCATATGAAATTGATTAATGACAAAATTGGAAGATTCTTTTTAGTTTTTGAATTGTTAGTTTATGGTAAATAAATGACTTACTCCAATAGCCTTTGTTATTTAAAGAGAGAGTTCCCAACCTCTCATAGTCCATATGAGTTCCCAACCTCATAGTCCATAGTGGACTATGTTAAAAACAAAAGAAATAATTTCCCATCTCTACACAGTAAAGCACAAATTCGCTAGATTAATACCAAATCCACGCCCCCCCCCCCGAGGCTGACCACACTTCTACTGCTCCCCATTATGCACTGTGCCCCAGTGAAATGAAAGTAGTTGCTAATCTTAATTATACTTCTCCTTCCCTGCCTTCAGAAATTTACTTAGGCTATTGTTTGCACTGTGCAGAATATCTTCTCCATGTGCTAATCTGATACTTTTTCCAAAAACCAAAAAGCCACATTTTCATCCTCCACTGCACCGTCTTGATCTCTCTCCACTAAACTAACATACACAATGGGATGTGAGGGTGGAGGTTTGTACTTACTTAACATTTTAAAGTCACATTTTAGTAGTAAGGATTTTTTTTTCTATTATTAATTCTTGATTCTCAAAGTCTCTCTAATGGCTTCAAAATACTTATTCACACATTAGGTAATTTTCATATTTCTCTGAAACTAGTCAAAATAGTTCCATTTTACAAGTGAAAAGTTACAATAAGTGTAGTGAGTCACACAGGACCAGAATATGGCCGATCTTGGTAAGTATTCCATATACAATTAAGAAGAATGTGTTTTCTGCTTTTGTTGGCTGAAGTGTTTTATCAAAATCGATTAAGTCAAGTTAGTTGATTGTGTTGTTCAATTCTTCTATATCCTTACTGATTTTTCTACTTGTTCTATAAAGTACCAGCAAAAATTAAAGCATTGAATTTTTAATATCATTTTTAAATCACACTTATTAAATGTTTAGGTATATGTCTAACAAAAGAGATACAAGATCTATAAACTAAAAACCATAAAATACAGCTGAGTTAAATTAAAAGAAACCTAAATAAATGGAGAGATATAATATCGCCATGAATCAGAAAACTTGATATTTGTAAAATGTCCATTCTCCTCTAACTGATCTGTGGCTTTACATAAGCTCAAAATCAAAATTCCAGAAGGCTTTTCTGGAGGGTAGAAATTGACAACTTGATTCCAAAATTCATATGAAAATACAAAATACCTAGAATGACAAAGACAACTTTGATAAAAATGAACAACTTGGGGGGGGCACCTGAGTGGCTCAGTTATTTGAGCGTCAGACGTGATTTTGGCTCAGGTCATGATCTCACAGTTCATGGGATTGAGTCTCACATCAGGCTCTGTGGAGCCTCCTTGGGATTCTCTCTCTCTCTCTCTCTCTCTCTCTCTCTCTCTCTCTCTCTCTCTCCCCTTCCCTCGCTCATGTGCATGTACACATGGTCTCTCTCTTCTCTCTCTCTTTCTCTCTCTCTCTCTCTCAAAACAACAACAACAACTTGGAAGACTTACACTCCTGGACTTGAAGACTTTTATAAAACTATGATACTCACGGTAACATAGTATTGGTGTCAAGACAGAAAACTAAATGAATGGAATAGAACAGAGTCCAGGAAAAGACCTGAATATATGTGGACAATTGATTTCTGATGAAAGTGCAAAGCCAATTCAGTGGAGATTTGCAATAATAATCTTTGACTCATACCTCACACCATATACAAATTAAACTCAAAATAGATCGTGGGCCTGAGTATAAGACATAAAGCTACAAAACATCTACAAAAAAGCTGAAGAAACAAATCCTTGTGACCTTGACTTTAGCAAAGATTTCTTATGACACCTTAAGCATGGTCCAAAATAAATAATTGACAAATTACATTTCATCAAAATTATGAACTTCTCTTCACTGAAAGTCACTGTTGAGAGAATTAAAAGATAAGCTATGGTGGGGTGCCTGGGTGGCTTGGTCGGTTAAGCGTCCGACTTCGGCTCAGGTCATGATCTCACGGTCCGTGAGTTCGAGCCCCGCGTTGGGCTCTGTGCTGACAGCTCAAAACCTGGGGCCTGTTTCGGATTCTGTGTCTCCCTCTCTCTCTGACCCTCCCCCATTCATGCTCTGTCTCTCTCTGTCTCAAAAATAAATAAACGTTAAAAAATAAAATTAAAAAAAATAAGCTATGGAGAAAATATCTGCAAACCACATACAGTAAAACTTTGGTTTGTGAGCATAATTCATTCCAGAAACATGCTTGTAATCCAAAGCACTTATATATCAAAGTGAATTTCCCCATAAGAAATAATGGAAAATCAGATGATTCAAACCACAACCATAGAAAATCATAGAAAAATGATTACAGGGGTGCCTGAGTGGCTCAGTCGGTTAAGCGTCCGACTTTGGCTCAGGTCATGATCTCATGGTTCGTGAGTTTGAGCCCCACGTCGAGCTCTGGGCTGACAGCTCAGAGCCTGGAGCCCACTTATGATTCTGTGTCTCCCTCTGTCTGCCCCTCCATGGCTTGCACTCTGTCTCTCACATTGTCTCAAAAATAAATAAGCATTAAAAAAAAATGATTACAATACTGTCATATAATACAAAATAATTTAAAAAATATAAAATATAAAGAAAAATAAACAAATTAACCTGCACCTACCTTTGAAAACCTTCCTGGCTGGTGTGAAGGAGACAAGAGAGAGGAGGTATGTTGTGTAGGACCACTTTCACTATCACTAACAGAATCAGTGCCATCTATTGGCTCAATGGAATCTTCTTTTTGTACAACTTTAACAAGGAACCTATCCAATGACACTTGCTTTTGCCTCCTTTTGAGGATTTCGTGGTATTGTCATTAAACAGATTCATCGTCCCCACTGCTACAGCCTCATTCAGGTGGTGCTTTTCTACAAAATTTTGCACTGTTTCCAAAATTTTACACATCTCCCTAATCTCATTTGAAGTGAAGGATTCCTCTGCCTTTTCCTCCTCCCCCTCTGCAGCAAAAGAAAGCTCGGTTGTGATGTTGTGACATTCAGCATCCTGCACCACTTGTATTGCAAGACATCACTCCTTTATCAAGTAAAAATTTATTAGAAATGTTCGCACATTTTGCGGAACACTCACAGAACAAGTTACTTGCAATCCAAGGTTTTACTATGATAAAGGACTTTCATCCAGAATGCAGAAGGGCTTTCAACACTCAAAAAAAAACAAAAGCGACCCAATTTTTTAATGGGCAACATATTTTTGCCAGAGACTTCACCAAAGAAAATATACAGATAGTAAACAAGCACGTGGAAAGATGTCACAACAGCAGTTACCAACAGAATGAAAACTACTGTCACAGAGAGATACCACGACGCGCCTCGTAGAACCTAGGCTGAAACTGAAAAGACCGACAACCATAACAAGT
The DNA here is from genome assembly GCF_007474595.2 of Lynx canadensis. NCBI lineage: Eukaryota > Metazoa > Chordata > Mammalia > Carnivora > Felidae > Lynx > Lynx canadensis. The sequence continues at coordinate 24,494,616 of NC_044313.2, forward strand.
GTTAATAAGGATATGAAGCAACTGCAAGTCTCACGTGCTCCTCATGGAAATGTAAAATGGTACAACTTTAGAATATCGTTTGTCATTTTCTTAAAAATGCGAAGCCACATCTACCGTATGATTCAGCCATTTTGCCACTAGGTATCTACCCAACAGAAATAAAAGCATATATCCATGTGAAAGCTTGTACAGGAATGGCCCCGGCAGCTCTATTTGTAGTAGCCAAAACTCAGATTCAAACCAAATGTCCATTCATGGGCAAATGAATAAACCGATTTTGGTATATCCATAAAATGGAATGTCACCCAGCAAATAGGTAAATAGATACATAGATAAATCAATAACGACTCATACACACAACAATATGGATGAACCTCAAAATAATTATGAGAAATTAAAAAAGCCACTCAAAAAACTGAGGATATAAGATGCCTTTTTACAAAAATGCTACAGAATGCCAACTATTGTATAGTGACAGTAAGCAAATCCCCAACTGTGACTATGGTGACAGTGGGGAAATGAAGAAAGGAGGGAGGAAGGAATTATAAAGGAGGACAAGGAAACTTTGGAGTGTGGGGGGGGGGGGGTGATGGATATGCAAATTTTCTTGACTATCATTATGGCTGTGTGGGTATATTTATGTCAACACTTACCCAATGTGTATGCTTTAACCTGAGTAGTTCCTGAATGCCAATTATACCTCGATAAAGTTTTTACAGAAATCTGAAGGCAGCTCATACAGTGACCTTAGATTATTTTAAATAATGTTTATGAGCACTTAAAAATGTTTAATTTCCAAAGTATATCTTAACTCTTTGAACACAGTAATTATATCAAACATTTTGAGGACAGGTCAGACCTTCTCCCCAATGTATGCTCTCATAGTTACCAATACTTCCATTTTGTAGCACTTATCATAATTGCCATCAATTACTTATATGATCAGTGCTTCTCTTTCCATGACAGCAGAACTCATATCAGTAGCCTTCATTAGTGAATCCCTCAGCCCTGGTACATTCTAAGTTCTCAGTAAATATTTATTGAATATAATATCCTTGACCTGGTATCTGTGTGGCAAAGCACAGGTTATTGACACTTTTAATGACATACACTTCAAGCAAAGAAATGCTTTTTGCTCTCTATGCTTTTCATTTTTCCGTTTATTTTATCAATATTCACCTGAGAAAAAATGGTTTCCAATAGTTTAAAACATGAATCTGTCAGGATTTGTTAGACTCTGGTCTGCTAATAAGATACTTGGGAGGAAAAAAGACAAACACTATGGCGTACTTTTCAGTTATTTTTAACGACTGATGGTGTGATACCACTAGTAGACATTACACGAGTATCAGCTTTCTATCTGATTATTAAAATGGCATATTCAGCATCAAAAAAAGGGAAAGAGATTGTATAAACCTAAGGGCAGACAGATCATATCACAAGTAATGATCTACCAGTGAAACTCAAAAGCTCCCTTTGGGAGTTGGAACCTCTGGGCTAGAAGGTTTCAGAGACCATCCAGGCTGATAGACGCGGGAGAGTGGATTCCTCAGCCACCTTCCCACATCTTCATTATGAAAACATTCAAGCTCAATATTAGTACAACAGTATTTGAAGAAAGGAAAGTTAATATATCCTTTTTTTTTTCCCCTCGCTCATTCCCCAGCTGCCTATTACAAAGCTTCTAGATTACAACCTCTGGTATCTCTACCAAGCACTTTAAATTAAAAAGTCTCCATTTTAAAAAGCCTTGTTTCAATAACTTAGCTACAGCTGGCTACTGCCTCCGGCACTCAGAGCAGCCAAGGGAGACAATGGGGCAAAATGTCAGAAAAGCAGCTAACGGGAAAAACGACCACAAAAGAAGGTCATTATCCCCTCCATGGTACACCTTGGCGGCAATGCCAACCAGGACCTCCCCTCTACCACTCTGCGCTTTTGAGAAACTGGCATTTTCTTTGTCAGGAAAGAAACATGCTGTGGGCACAGCCCTTGGCCTTAGATATTTTTTCAGGCAATCAGACTATCAGATCAATAGTGTCCTTTTGGCTCTTGTCATGGTCAGAGTTAGCAGGCACTCTTCCTTCCTGTGACTTTACACAGTCACAAAGTCTACTTCTATTGTCAAATCACTCTATAATTGGTCCCCTTTCTTTTCAATGCCACAATTATTACCTTAATCCAAATCTTACTTATCTCTTGTCCAGGGACAATTTAAGATCATTCGCTGTCGTAAACACGGAGAAAAACGTTGGTCCTCCCATTCCTTAGGTGCTTATAAAATAAAAAATTATAAAATAAAAAGCTTTCCATATGCTAAAATGAATCGCTTCTTTCCAGAAAATCTAAATAACTAGAAAACTAAAAAATCTAGATAACTTGAGTTATGTTTCCACAGATAATCTTGCCCAGGGAAAGCTTTCTCTAGAAAGCCATATTTGCACTGAGTTTTAGGACTAGCTAGATGAAATGGGGGGAAAGGACTCCCAGAGATAAGTGCCAGAGTTTCACACTCTGGTGTGAAACAGGAGGATACATTCTCTGTTGCATGAATTAAGGGAGTGCATAGAAGGGGGGGGGGGGGGTAGGAAGTTAGACAGGATCCAAACTACCATGGTCTATGTGCTAAGTTAAAATTATCCTCCAAACTACAGGGAAGCCAAAGATAAATTTTAAGAACAAACTGGTGGTTGCCAGAGGGGAGGGGGTAGGGAGTTGGGTAAAATACGTGAAGAGGAGAGGGAGATACAGGCCTCCAGTTATGAAACAAGTAAGTAATGTAAATAAAAACACAGCATAAAGAATACGGTCAATGACATTGTAATAGCTATGTGATAGGACAGATGGTAGCTACAGTTGTGGTGAACATGGCATAATATATAAATCTGTCAAATCACTAAGTTGTACACCTGAGATGAATGCAATATTGTATGTAACTGTACTCAAAGAAGGAGGAGGAGGAGGAGGAGGAGGAGGAGGAGGAGGAGGAGGAGGAGGAAGAGGAGGAGGAGGAGGAAGAGGAAGATTAAGGTCAACCAAACCTCTTTCTATAACTTCTGGCACATCTGAGATCTACTGACATTTTAATGTGCAAAGAAAGAACAAAAATAAAATACCAAAATAAAACCAAACTAAACAAATCTAGCTTATACAAGCACATAGCCATGATTCTAAAGAATAAGTTTCCATCTCTGACTTCTTTCAGACTCTATTCCCTCAAAGTTCTCCTCAGTGGTCTCCTTGGCCTGGGCACCATATTTTCTGTTGTGCCCCCATGATTTCCTAACCTTATCTAGGGTCAAGGCCAAAGATCAGTTTGAAACCTTCCTGACCAACATCAGGACCTCTCATGAGGATCTGATTTACATCTTAGGGATAAGTCCCACCCTCACTTCTTACCTCCCACCCCCATTATAAAATCTTCCTGGTGGTTGTTAGTTCCATTCCATACACCTCAGGAACATCTCAGGCTACAAAGTAGGAAGAGACTCCTACTCTTCCCTCCACAGGGCCATAGAGACCCATATCTCAATAAGACGTCCATCACTCAGCAACCTTGACATGAATATAAGTTATGGGCTGACTATGTCCCCTCCAAATCCATATGCTGAAGTCCTCACCCCAGTACCTCAGGATGTAACTGAATTTGAGACAGGGTATTTAAAGAGTTAGTTAAGTTAAAATGAGGTCATCAGAGTGGGCCTTAATGCACTATGACTAGTCTCATTTTAAGCAGAGGAGATTAGGACATAGATACACACAGAGGGAAGACCATGTGAAGATACCGGGAGAAGATGGCCATCTATAAGCCAAGGAGAAGTCCCTCAGAAGAAACAACTCCTACTGACATCTTGATCTCAGACTTCTACCTTCCAGAACTGTGAGACAGTTTCTATTGGGACAGGCCTAGCAAAATAATAATATGTGACAAGACAGAGAACTTTTTTTTTTTCACCAGAATTCCTCTCAAGAGGACCTCTTAATTACTTCAGGACTTCACAGATCAATGTAAAGAGGAGTCAAAAGTATAGCCTGGATGGCCTGAGTCTGGGTGGAGGTGCAGACAAGCTGAGGATTTTGTCTGCTATGGGGACAGAAGACCTGTAAATGCCACAGGAAGTGTTAGTGAGGATATTAGTTTCCTATCAATGCTGTAACGAATTACCGCAAATTTAGTGGCTAAAGACAACACAAATTTATTATTTTTATACAATTAATAGAACACAAATTTAATTTATAAATGTAAATATACTTTATGGAATTTGTAGAATATAAATTAGAATATTTCCTGGAAATCTGAAATTTGAAATCAGTCTCGGGTGAAAAATCAAGGTATCCACATGACTGCAATTCCTTTCAGAGGCTTTAGGGGAGAATCCATTTCCTTGTCTTTTCCAGCTTCTAGAGGCCACCTGCATTCCCTGCCCTCGTGATGCCATGTTCAAAGAGTATCATTCCAACTTCTGTTTCCATTGTCATATTTCTTCAACTCTTCTTTTCTTCTTCCCCCTTATAAGAACCCATGTGATTTTACTGGACTCACCTGGGTAATCCAGGATATTGTCTCCATCTCAGGATCTTTAACTGAATCACATCTGCCCAGTCCCTCTTGCCCGGTAGGAAAACAAATTCACAGGTTCTAGGGATTCGGAGGTAGACATCTTTGGGGGAGAGAACATCAATGAGCTTACAAGAGTGAGGAAAACCAGAGGGTGGCATGACCCAGGAGAGACTAGGGACACAGAGATGTTAAAGGGGCTTTCCCAAGTGAAAACCTATGAGTTATGACTCCTGTCCTTGACACTGTAATTCAGCTACCACCACCTAATCACAAAATGCTTGGCATAGTTGGTTACTGTTCCCCAGGAGCAGTCATTGACACAAGAATTAAGTAGTTTCCTTGGGAGATGGTGTAGGAATAGAGAAGCAACCCAGGCAATGGAAGGCACTTAATATACGGTATATTATAAAGCCAGCTAACTCTGTGGGCAACCGCAACTACAATGGGAAATTCTGGGGGAAAAAGTATATAATAAATACATGTCTCAGAGTTGTCCCACAGGAGAAATGAGGGAACCAGAGTACATATATATCAAATTCTGTTGGTCACTGGCTGAGGACTGCTCCCACGTGTTACCTCCCTGGCACTTCTACTGGGTCCTGTGCAGAGGAGTTGGGTAACCTCTAAAGGGTTTGGAGAGTGACTTCCAGCAAAGAAATGCAAATCCTAGCCCTAGGAAGTCAGCAGGAGCACACTACAGTGGAAATACCAAATGCATATGGGCAGGACATCAACCGTGTCTGTGAAAATTAGATTTCTCATGGAAACCAGTGACATGGCTGAGTTTTGCATCCTCACGGATGTGGGGTTGAAACAGTCCAGAAACATTAGGTAACAGCTGACATCTGGAACACACAGAGAATAAACATCAACAGCACAGTGGCTTCTGTGCTTGTCATATACCTTATGCATCCAGAACCGCCATTATTGCAACTCTCTCTGTTAACTTCTACACAAAAACCAGTCTCGAACTCTTTGCTAACTGGCTCCAGCTCAGGACTTTCTATAGAGTCCCTGTTTCTAGCATTTCCCTGGTCTGGAGCCAGTTTCCCCCTCCTCCCCCACTCCCACCACATTTGGCTTAGACAGAACATCAATCTGCACTGCCACACATCTCTATTGCTCTTTTGAGCAGATGAAAATATATTGGATAGAGTTTCTCTCCACCTACTACTTCCTCCCTTGATTAAAAAAGAAAATTAAAAAAGAAATGACAAAAAGAAAAATCTCCAACTGTTATTTGCTCCTTCCATTTCACTCCCAGTCCTCAGCCCTTCTTCTCCATTCCCAGCCAGAAGTCAGGCACTTCTGGGGCTTCCACATCCACATGCATGAGGACAATACGCATGTGGGTACTTTTAAGTAAGAAGTCAATGTTCTAGAATTTAATTTTCTCCTCTCACATTAAACCTGCCATTCTTCACATAATCGGAGTGATAAATGCAGAGTCAGACCTCGTCTCCCTGACATTAATACCCATCAGGACTTCAAATGCAAACAATTGTGACATTCGACTTTATAAAAATTACCAAGTGCACCAACTCCGCTTAATTAAACCATTTAAAAGTTGCTTTTGTTACATTTAATGAATGATATATTATACTGCAATGAAACATGCAGCAATACAAATACTTCACAATGCTTCCAATTAAGACTCACTTCACTTATGCCAATTGACAACACAAGTGTTCCACACTTCATTCAGTTTGTGCATTTTAAATGAACTGGTTAGTGAGAAGGGTGCTTCTGTGCTAATGAGTTTTGTAATCAAGGCATCTATTTTAATTTCAAATTGGCTAGATTGGGGGAAATTGCTAGACTAAATGACTGGTACTAATTAGGATTATAAAAATATTCATCATGCCATGGAATTAACATGGGGGTCTGATTTTCCTACATTTGCATATTGCTTGAGTTTTGGGGAAAAAAATCTTGACAAATTGTCTTCTCTTTAGTAAATTGAACAAACACTATATCTGTTTTAGCCCTTCTTTTCATTTAAAGCATAATACATATTCATGATTTGTAAATGAAGTTAAATGATTTCAACTTCTATCTTCATTACCATATTAAAGATGTTGTCTTCATAAACTTCCTTAAAAAACTTCAAATCATAGTATTACCTATTTAAATGGCAAACTCTTTGGTTTAATCTACATATTAACCCACATGTTGGAACAAATTAACAGGAAAAGTGAGTAAAAATGGACAAAACCTGAAAAAAACCACTACTGCCTTGTTTATTTTCTGCTTGAGGCAAAATTAATTAGTCCTATGGCCTAACATCAGTAAGCGGGTTTGATGGCTTCCAGCCTCAGGTTCTCATCTTGGAAAGTGCCATCAGCTGAGGGATGTGACAGAGGAACCACTGGATGCTTCCAAACGTCTGGTCTTGGCATGGCCAATTGTGTTGTCTCATTATTACAGTGCTCTCTGGGACTGGGATTCAGTATGAAGTGGCCCATATGAATTTCTGCCCAGATGTGGTAGTTAAGTCTGTCTGTCCACTAGGGAGAGTGAGGTGTGGTGGTGGGTCCTAATGGGAGATCTCAGGAAGGCCTAGAATAGACAGAGGGCCAGGCCCCTCACCGGCTATGTGACCTTGAGCAAATTAACACTGCTTGCTCTTAAGAGACATATGCTCACCTATAACTTGGAAATAACACTGTCCACCTTGCAGACTCCTATGAGAATTCAATACAATGTACATAAAAGCACCTGTCACTGCCCATACACAGAAGATATTTAAAGACATATATCTCCATTTCTGAGAAGAACCTATATGTCCAATATTAAATAACACAGCATGGGCGTGTAAGAGTTACTCAGCACAAACCTTAATTCACTGCATATGTCTACACCCCTTGGCTCCAGAGTATTTGTTTCCATTACAGCTGTCAAATCAAATAACCAAACACTAATTCAATTTTCGGGTATAGTCACAAAATTCATCTGAAAAACTACCAGAATAAATCACTTCCTTAACATCTATCTATAGTGGATGCTTCTAAATAATAAGACCTATATCTATCACTGAGTTGTAAATAATATAGATTGAGGTTATATCCAACAAGAGTATACTTTTTGTTAGGAGAAAAAACATAATTTCTAGAGTTTCACAGTTTAAAAGGGACCAGAGTGAAAAGCAACGCTGAAGAAAAGAGAAACCTTAGACTCAATGTACTCCTAGCTCAAGGAAATTTTCCTCTACACCACCCTGCCTCTTCAAAAGGTATTTAAATAATGATTTGAAATATTTTATCTAAAATGACCATTTTCACACCTAAAATGTTTCTTAAGAGCACTGCTTTAGAACTAGGACTTAACATAAGCTATTTAAGAATAGCTTCGGGGTGCCTGGGTGGCGCAGTCGGTTAAGCGTCCGACTTCAGCCAGGTCACGATCTCGCGGTCCGTGAGTTCGAGCCCCGCGTCAGGCTCTGGGCTGATGGCTCAGGGCCTGGAGCCTGTTTCCGATTCTGTGTCTCCCTCTCTCTGCCCCTCCCCCGTTCATGCTCTGTCTCTCTCTGTCCCAAAAATAAATAAATGTTGAAAAAAAAATTAAAAAAAAAAAAAAAGAATAGCTTCAACAATTTTTTTTAATTAGAAAAGTAATCTAACAAAATAATGGAAAATTTAAAAGACAAACGGCATGGAAAACAGAATTCCATCATCTTGAGAGACGCCAGGAAATATTTGGGAATATTTCCTTCCTTCCTTTAAAAATGTTTCTTCTCCCCTCCCTCTTTGCTTCCTTTCTTCTTCCCTTTAACTTATTTTATCTTTTGCCTATCTGATTTCAAATAACACAACTTTACTTAACATTTCTTATGCATGGATGCATATGTATATGAATTCATTTGAAATGTAGACATATTAAATAGGAATTAATGCATATCCATGCTGCTACATGGTCATCAGAACCACCATTTTGATGGCTGTGTAATATTCTGTCAAATGTATGGACCATGATGTAAAGTCTCTTAATGTTGGCCATTGAATGAGTCTCCATGCAGTTTTCCCCATTATGAATGACTTTGATAAACCATCATACCTAAAGCTTTGTGGTATTTAGTGTTATTCTCTTGGTAGTCTCAGAACTGGAATAAGTTAATCGTTGGATTATACTTATGAATACGTGTACATCTTCTGATACACATCACCAAGATGTCTTCCAGGAAGGCAAACTCATTCACATGACCATCAATAGCATGTCAGAATATGGGTTTCATCACAACTTTGCCAACACAGGGTATTGTTCTTATGGCATAGAAAGACACACATATTTAAAAATGAAACCTGTGAAATTAATTGTAAATGGGCATTTTTTGAAAGTTTCCTTACAAATTCTCTGGATGGATCAGGCTCATTCAACATCAATGAATTATTGCCTTTGGTTTAAAGTTTAAGTTTTTTAAATTCTCCTTCTCTATCACTTCCCTCACCTGCTATCTTCTAATTTTCCTTCCAAGGAATTTATCTGTGTCTATTCCTTCACCACCTTATCCAGAAATCATCTGCATGACATTAAAAACAACCCTGATCGATGGTGACCCCACTGGGGGTGGAACATAATGATTGCACAGAGCACAAGGGGGATTCTGGAAAGCTAGTCATGTGCTCCTTAATCAGGGTGCTAGTTTCATAGGTGAATTCAGTTTATGAAAATTCATCAAGCTCATGAGATGTAAACTTTCCTATATATACGCTATAACTTGAGTGAAAAGGATTAAAGACTGACTCTGACTTTATTTAAATTCTTTTAATGTTCATTTATTTTAGAGAGAGAGAGTGAGACAAAGAGAGAGAATGTGAGTGGGCAAGGGGCAGAGAGAGAAGGAGACACAGAATCCGAAGCAGGCTCCAGACTCTGAGCTGTGAGCACAGACATGGGGCCCAAACTCACAAACTGCAATATCATGACTTGAGCTGAAGTTGGACACTTAACCAACTGAGCTACCCAGGAACCCCAAGACTGACTCTGACTTTAAAAGGCCAGGTGCATACACAAAAATAACTCAAAATTGATGAAAGACCTAAATGTAAGACAGGAAGCCATCAAAATCCTCGAGGAGAAAGCAGGGATCAGCCTCTTTGACCTTGACCACAGCAACTTCCTGCTCAATATGTCTCTGGAGGCAAGGGAAACAAAAGCAAAAATGAACTATTGGGACCTCATCAAAATAGAAAGCTTCTTCACAGCAAAGAAAAAAATCAGCAAAACTAAAAGGCAACTGACAGAATGGGAGAAGATATTTGCAAATGACATATCAGACAAAGGGTTAGTATCCAAAATCTACAAAGAACTTATCAAACTCAACACCCAAAAAACAAATAATCCAGTGAAGAAATGGGCAAAAGACATGAATAGACACTTCTCCAAAGAAGACATCCAGATGGCTGACACATGAAAAAATGTTCAACATCACTTATCATCAGAGAAATACAAATCAAAATCACAGTGAGATATCACTGCACACCTGTCAGAATGGCTAACATTAACAACTCAGGCAACAACAGATGTTGGCAAGGATGAGGAGAAAGAGTATCTCTTTTACCCTGCTGGTGGGAATGCAAACTGATGCAGCCACTCTGGAAAACAGTATGGAGGTTCCTGAAAAAATTAAAAATAGAACTACCCTATGACCCAGCAATTTCACTACTAGATATTTACCCAAGGGATACAGGTGTGCTGTTTCAAAGGGGCACATGCATCCCAATGTTTATAGCAGCCCTAGCAACAATAGCCAAAGTATGGAAAGAGCCCAAATGTCCATCGACAGATGAATGGATAAAGAAGATGTGGTATGTGTGTGTGTGTGTATATATACATATGTGTGTATATATATACATACATACATACATGTACTTACATACATATGTGCGTACATATGTACATACAGTGGAGTATTACTTGGCAATCAAAAAGAATGAAATCTTGCCATTTGCAACTACATGGATAGAACTAGAGGGTATTAAGCTAAGCGAAATTAGAGAAAGACAAGATCATATAACTTCACTCATAAGAGGAATTTAAGATACTAAACAGATGAACATCAGGGAAGGGCAGCAAAAAAAACAGAAAAACAAGGAAGGGGACAAAACGTAAGAGACTCTTAAATATAGAGAAGAAACAGAAGGTTGCTGGAGTGGGGGGGTGGGCTAAATGGGCAAGGGGCATTAAGGAATCTACTCCTGAAATCACTATTGCACTATATGCTCACCTAGATGTAAATTAAACAATAAATACATTTAAAAATAAACAAATAATTAAATAAATAAATGAAAGCCCAGGCACTGTCATACCAGTATGACTGGTCAAGATGGCGGCAGAGAATGGAAGCAGGATAGAAGGTATGGTCAGGTCAGGTAGATAAGTTCCTAAGTCTAGAGAGGCTTGCCAAGGAAGGGGCAAGCTAAAGAATTCCTGAGTCCAACTGGAATACTGGAGACCTAGGGTCAGAATTAGGCAAAGGGTCAGAGTTGGGGACACTAGGCAGCAGTGTGAACACAAAGGACCAGTGCGTACATGAAGACATGGTCACTGCATACAGGAAACGGGTGGAAGAATCCAGAGAAGGCTGTGAGCTGCTCCACCTCCTTCCCACCTGTGGCTGCAGTCACCTCCTTTGCCGAGATACTGTCTTGGCTGAATTTCTACCATGAGAGCAGAACTGCTTTGGGAAGATGTTGGGAAAAGGTCCCTGAGTACCCTACTTAATACACATATATGCTGCATCTCCCATCAATTATTTTGGCAAATATTCATGTTCTCTTCCCTGACAGAAATGTGTCAGCTTACCAAAATGGACACCTAGAATGTAGAGGCAAAGCATAGAAACTCTGGAACTTGATACAGAAAAGCAGGTTTGGGAAGACGAAGGCCATGAGATCCATAATTTTATGGTATGTTGTTCTTTTGAGCTAATGTTCTCATGAGCAAAGTTGCCATGGGTAGAGATTTTTACTGTGTGACCCTCACCGGATGCAAGTTAATATTGTACACTCAACCAGTTGTGTCATTCAGAGCTCAGTTCACATAGATTAGTGGTAATATTTGAATAACACACAGGTTGTTCCATCTTCTTAATAAAAAAAAATAGGGCCATTCTTGGTCCACTGTTTTGTTTTCACCTACATGAAATAGCCTCATGGAAACTGGTGTTTCTATGGCGATGGAGACAGCACCTCCCCACTATACCCACAAGATATCTCGAAGAGCACGATCAGCTTGCCATAGGTGAGTGGAGCTCTGGACTGTTGTTCTCTTAAATGATACACAAATGGTTTTATAGGCATGGAAGAGACCTAATGAAATTGCAATGTTTTTCTTGAAATAGAAGGTGCCCTTCAGTAGTACTCTCGTTCCCTGGAGGATACGCTTCAAAACCATGGTCATCCCTAGTTAATCCCCAGCAGCTTTATCCCCACCAGGTGGGGAGATATAAAGCCTTTTTCTGCCAATGGCTACTGAGGAAAGTTGTCATCACCTGCTAATCCTGGAGCTCTGAATACAATTACATTTCTAATCTGAGGGTTTACAGGAGAATACAAATGAAAGGAGCAGCATCATTTGTATCCAGCATTCCAGAAGTACAGGTTTAAACTTCCTTTTTGAATTTTCAGTTCCTCCACACACCAGATGCTCTAATTCACCGGTGCCCTGTTCATGCAGCCCCAGATACAGTCCACCAACCAGTAAAGCCTGCATGGAACAACCGTCACCTCTTCAACTGTGGACTCTGTTTTGCCAGTGACCATGACCAAAACTGCATCAGCTCCTTAACCAGCTTGTCAATCTGTCAGCTACTATTGAACTTGTCTGGTAGCAGGTGATAAAAAAAAAAAAAAAAAAAAACCCAAAACAAACAAACAAACAAAAAACATAGCAGTCCACACCCCTCAACTACTGTAACAGCAAGCCTGCATTATGTGTGCTGGCGTTTCAGAAAGTGTTTTTTAAATGGAAATGACTGGCAATTATAGACCAGTCTAGCTCAGAAGTGTCTGAAAAACAACAGAGTCTGAAATCCCATGGAGCTCCTCATCTCTGGTCTCCAAAGCCAGTTGTATTTGTTAATGTTTCATTTTGCCAAGTAGATAAATGATAATAGAGAGTTGTGTAACTCTGCCTCTCCCACAGAAAAAAAAAAAAATAGCTGTTTTCAACTCTGTCTCTTGTGGAAGACCCCTGTGCCAGGATGTATGCATCTGTAAATACATGAGCATGTGCCCATTAAAAACAAAACAAAACAAATAACAAAAAAAAAAAAAAAAACTACACTAAGTCTCTTGTCAAAATGAGGAATGTTTAAAAATCCAGATTTCTACAGCAATGAGAACATCTATCCATTCAGAGGGCTGCAATATCCTCAAAACCTGTCTTGAAGTCTTTTTTTAAAATCTGTTTTAATAATATTATTGAGCCCTCCAGCTAATCCAAAACATCACAATGTAGTTTCAGTCATCAATGAGGACATAGCCTGGTGGAAACAAAAGAGAATCCTGACTCCTAAATACACAGCCCTCAAAAGACATTCTAGGGCTTTGATTTGGGGAGGGGAGGGGAAAAGGGAGGGGAGAGGGGAGGGGAGGGGAGGAGAGGAGAGGGGAGGGGAGGGGAGGAGAGGAGAGAGGAGAGAGGAGAGAGGAGAGAGGAGAGAGGAGAGAGGAGAGAGGAGAGAGGAGAGAGGAGAGAGGAGAGAGGAGAGGAGAGGAGAGGAGAGGAGAGGAGAGGAGAGGGGAGGGGAGGGGAGGGGAAGAGAGAAGAGAAGAGGAGAGGAGAGGGGAGGGGAGGAGAGGGGAGGGGAGGAGAGGGGAGGGGAGGAGAGGGGAGGGGAAGAGAGGAGAGGAGAGGAGAGGAGAGGAGAGGAGAGGAGAGGAGAGGAGAGGAGAGGAGAGGGGAGGGGAGGGGAGGGGAGGAGAGAGTAGCTGTTCTCTTATTATTCCAATTTACTCAGCCATAACCTATCATGTTTGCTGGTTGTTTTTTAATCACGGGATTCTTATAAAGTCATCTCCATTTATAAGAATCTCCATTCTTATAAAGTCATCTCTTCTTTTGTCTGTGGGGCAAAAGAAGAGCTGCCACAGGAACTGGGAAGCTCCTGGGATGGCCAGAATGGAAGAAATTGGTAAAAGTCCAGGTCCAGCTGAACAGGAAACAGAAATAACTCTGCTACATCATGACACATCAAAATTGGAGAGTCATGGTCCATGTACAGGGTCAATTACAAGGTGCATTTGTTGCTACCTCACCACCCCTTTGCAACTTTGGAAGTGGGTGATCTCCCACAACCTGGCCTTGAACCAGTACAGTTCCTAGTACAACATTTCCTAGCTGGCTCACAACCTACCATCCAGCATCTCAACTAACATGTTGTTATATTCATGTCTCAATTTCTAGCTACAATTTTATCCTATCCGGAAGGTATTTCCTTAATTCTCCTGCAGTGCCTTTACTGAATGAGATCTCCTGGCAAGTCTCCTGCAGCTTTGAAGTAGCAATTTGGAAGGTGAAGCAACTGGATATTGTCCCTTTAAAATATCATTCAATTAGGTCTTTTGTAATACATACAACGTAAGGAGATAGCCTTACGGATTCTAAAGAAATTGCCAGTGCATTTCATCAAAGGCACAATAATGAAAACATCGATTCAATCCTCACCACAAACATCTCCCTTTGATGCTGCAGTTACCTTAATACTAACACTTTTCATTTTCTCTAGAAGAAACCAGCTGCCTCAATGCATGCACATCACAGAAGGCTCCAGTCTGAAATAAGACATTTGTATATCAATCTCAACTCCCCTTGCCTCTTCATCCGCTGCTGCATAGCATCACTGTCCTTGACTCTAAACCAATAAATTATTCCAAAATAAAGAAAAACTCTTCTGCACCCTGGATGACTGAGGCTACATGTTTTATGCCAGCTCTGCAAATGTTGCCAGGGGCATCATCTGCCTCCTCACACCATTTATTTAAAAGAATGGCAGGGTACCAGTTAGAAACTTTATGGGCCTGAAGAACATCCAGCCACTTTATGCAAAAGATGTCAACAAGAAAGAGTACCTAAGGAATAATACATCCAGAAATGTGCAGCGTGATTAGGAAAATCCATCAACACCCACTGCCACATTTCCAAATATTTTTACTAAGTGAAAAAGCAGCCACCAAGCCTGAAAGTATTTTGAACACATTATATCCACAAGAGTACTTCCTGAGCAATGGCCCAGATGTTCACAGCGCTATGGAGATGGAGTTAAAGGATACTCCTTCTAGATACACACAAGGCACACTGCATTTGGTTTATTAATCTTTTGGCATGAGAGGTCTAATCTAGTTTGTCTCTGTATAAATAAAAACATAGTTTCGGATTTCTGAGCATCATCTAGATAAATTACTATCCAGCCTTTAACAAAGCCAAATAAATTATTTTTTTTTTCAATACAGCTTCGAAATTCCTAGCAACACTAAGCATCTAAACTCACAGACTACCTGACATTTGGCTAAGTCTTTCATACAATATCCACTTGATGCCATGAAAGAAATGTATTTGCAGTGGCTTTTGCTCTGCAAATGTCATATGGGTGTCCTTAGGGGATTGCATTAAGCACCTGGAACCCACCATGAGGCTCCAT
Source organism: Lynx canadensis (assembly GCF_007474595.2). Classification (NCBI taxonomy): domain Eukaryota; kingdom Metazoa; phylum Chordata; class Mammalia; order Carnivora; family Felidae; genus Lynx; species Lynx canadensis. The sequence goes on from NC_044313.2 coordinate 24,509,816, forward strand.
TAATGAGACATATAAAGGTTATGTTGAAATTATTGTTTAAAGGTGCTGACATCTCTCTCTCCCTCTCTCTCTCACACACACACACTCATATTTACAATCCCATATTTAAATATATACAGAGAAGCAACTGTTTCAGGATATAAGAGAGAACAGAAAAAGCTATTTCAGTTAAGGTTAATCTGTAGATATCTCTCCGCTAGACAGTGCTGATAATTATCTATTTTCTTTCACTGATTGATTTCACAACATTATTACATAACAGTTTGTCATCAAGCATTGTACCTAGGTTCTGTACTAAGGCAATACAAAGAAGCATAGTCTAAAGTCTCTTAAGTGTAAGTTGATCAGTTACAGCGGGCTCATTACCATAGTATTTATGCATTCATCCACTAATTTGTTCACCTCACAAAAATTACTGAGCACTTATTAAGTACCAGGCACTGTGTCAGCACTGGTATTAAATCGGAGAGTAAAACCAAACCTGGCCCTGCCCTCCTGGAGCTTATAGTCTAGTGAGGAATATAGATAATCCTAATATCACATAAATCAATGTAAAATTTCAACAGTGACAGGCATTCTGAAGGGGGGTATACAGTATTATGGGAAACAACACCAAGGAGCATTTAACTTTGTCAGGGAGTTTAGGGAAGAGGTCCTGAGAAAGTGATGCTAGAACTGAGATCTGACAGTGACAAAGTTGATTTCGGGGGAAAAAGATTCCAGGCCCAGGAAATGGAGCCAGGGAAACAGCTGGGGTGACAAACTGAAAGAAAGCCATTCAAGGGAAAGTGATAACCTTGAGTCAAGACAGAGGGACCAGCTAAGGAAATCTTAACAGATCCTACAAAGGACTTCAGTCTTTTTTCTGTGAGCAATGAGAAAATGCTGAAATCCTAAGGTCTACATTTGGAAAATAGGTTGTTCAGGTTATAGTATAAACACACTGGAAGAGGCTCTGGTCACAGCTCAAATGACAGATATAACCCATGTTTGAGTGGTGGTGGTAATCGAAGGGTCCATGGAATTAAGAGATAGAGATAAGAATGACAGATTACAGACACCAGGTTTGCAACAAGGAAGTATGAAGGATAACTCCCAGGTTTCTACCTTTTGCCAACAAATGGATACAATCAGGGAACACTGGAAGAGAACCAGCTATGTTGGAGGGAGAGCAAAGTTCATTTTTGGAATATGTTGAATCAAGAGGCATCGGAGACACATGAGAGTCAAGGTCAAGTACACAGATGGGTAAATGGATCTTGAGCTCGAAGAGGAGGATTTATCGAGTCATTATATCTTGAAGGTACTTATAGAAAACAACAAAATGGACATGTTTGGGACTTCCCTTCCTTTGCTAAACTACAAGCAATGGTATATTCAAATTTTACCAAATCAACACCACATGGTATGCTGGAATACGCCCTAGACTTGGAATCTGACAATATGCATTTGAGCTCCGGCTCTTCCAATGACTAGCTCGGCAGGCTTGAACAAACACCTCACCTTTGTTTACTATAGTCACCAGCAAATTATTATGAATACACATTCCCTACTTACTTCACAGGGTTGTTTTAAAGGTCAAATGAGTAAAATTATAGAGAAAATCATCTTCAGCCTATGAAATGGTAAACAGCACTGCCAATACGTGAAATGCACCTGCCTGCATATTTTGATACTGAAGAGTAGAAAAGAAAGTTCGTTGCTGCAGACAAAATCAACCCAGATGGATGATGAAATGTCATTGAATCCCTTCCAAAATTTGGACTGAATAAACAAGCGTTTTTCCCCAGGTGGTACCTGGGTGACAAGATGCAAATAAAAACAGTGTTTGTTCACCTTTTGATCCAGACTGTAGGCCAGCACCCAGTCTTCCTGCTTGGGATGGAAGAGCAGACTCTGGATGTAGAAGGTGAGCCGGTACTTCTGATAGGTGGCCCCCTCATCTGAGCTGATCAGTAAGCTGCTCTCCATTTCAGGATCACTAAGAAGCATGATCTAAAGGAGAGGGGAGAAAATACTGACAGAGTTAGCATAAGAGAACTACTACAAGAAATTAAAGCATAAATATAAAGTCATCTGTACTTGCATATCACAGCACAGGAAGGGGCACGTGGGTCTCTCTATGAAATATTGGCATTTCCCCCCTGATTTAGTCCTTCATTGCTGAAGGGAGCTGGAATATTGTGCATGGTTAGGTCTGCATACAAATGAGGCTTTGTTTTGTGATGTCCATCTTATAAGTACTTTCATTTTTGATGTCCAGCCTTTTAGTGGGAGCATATTCTTATGGTCCTCTGTCCCCTGACCTTGAGACCCTCACAAATTTCTCTTCCTCCCTCCCTCTCCCTCAATTCCTGTCACTCTTCATCACGCTATTGTTCTTACTGCCCTTTAATCAAGAAAAGGATCCCCTTATTATCCCACTGTTTTGTTCTTTCTGAATGAATTGTTTCAGTGATTTAATTGACTTAAGTGGTCTCAATGATCCCTTTGTTTTGGAGATTTTCCAAAGCACCTATCCCCAAAGGCCCCTGGGGCAAAGACTGCTGCTCAGGAAAGTGTCTTCCCCAAGCCAGATGGACAGAATGGTATAGACTAAAAACACTTTGGCATCAGAAGGAGCAGATTCAAACTCAACACTTCTCTGTTCACAATGGGTCACTTGGAAACCTACTTAACTCTAGAGGCCTCAGTTGCCACAACAATAATTGAGTATCACAAGAAGCCAAAATGGCCTTGAACACATAGTCTTGACAAGGGATAGCTATAATTATTATTTATCTTCCAGTATGTATGTAAAAGCTCCCTCCAATCAGTGCACTTTGACTTCTACTTACAGTACCTCAGTGACATTGGCCTCACTGCACGTGTGACTGACTTTCCAGTATTTAATCCAACAGACATTTAGACACTCAGACCTTTCCCATCATGGAACTCCTAACAGTCTTTGATACCACAGCAATTCCATCCTCCCTGAAGCGTTCTCTTCCAGGGCTTCCGGAACATCACACTCATCTAGCCTTCCTTTTCATCTCTTTTGAGTACTCAACTTTCTCTGATCTCTATAATATGACCACTCCTTGGGGCGCCTGGGTGGCTTAGTTGGTTGAGCCTCTGACTTTGGCTCAGCTCATGATCTCACAGTTCATGAGTTCGAGCCCCTCATTGGGCTCTGTTGCTGACAGCTCAGAGCCTGGAGCCTGCTTCGGATTCTGTCTCCCTGTCTCTCTGCTTCTCCCCCGCTCACACTCCCTTTCTCTCTGTCAGAAATGAATAAAGGTTAAAAAAAATTTTATAATATGACCACTCCTCAACCCTCAGTTGAGGGTTTTTATTCAACACACCGTTCCTCAGGGACTTCTTCCAAGCTTTTTTTTTTTTATTATTATTATTATTGCTATTTTTCTGGGGACAACTCATAAATTAAATCTCAACCTGAGGTCTCCTCTCGTCTCAGCCTCAGCTTCCTGGCAGATTGTTCTATCTGAAGGTCCACAAACACCTCAAATTCAACATTCCTCACACTGTACCTCCTCCCAGCCCTACCCATCTCCCACTGTGTCCTGACTCAGTTACTGTTTCTACCAATGATTCAGTATAAAGCCAAAAACCCAAGATTCAGCCTTGACTCTGCTTTTCTACTCACCTCCTAACATTAACTTGTGTTTGTGCCCTGTATATTTTACCTACTAATTAACTCTCAAATCAGATCTAGTCTCTCTCTCTCTCTTTGCCCATTATAACTGCCTTAGCCCAAAATGTGATAATTTCTGCACTGCATCACTGTAAGTCCTTCTAGACAACCTCACTGATGTCACATAGCCCTTTCCACCCCCACCCCCCCAGCAATCTACTTTGTACACTGTGACCCCAATAATTGTACTATATAAAACTTATTTGATTCTGACATTCCCCTACTTAAAACCATTCGATGAACTTATCACTGATCTTCCCATATATCCTAAAATCCTTAAAATAGCCTGACAAACTCTCCCCTGCTTATGTCTCTGGCTTCAGCAGCAGCAGCATAGCCCTTTTGACCTTTATTATCCAGCTACACCTAGCTTCTTTGAGTTCCTAATGTTTGCTGAGTGACTGAATGAGCAAACGGGTTTATTTCCTCTTACAGATTTTCCTGCCTTTGGCTATAGTTTCACCAGTTGTTAGGGCTACTTCTTACCACGGTCTGAACCACAGGGCCCAGAGTACAAAATAAAGCCAAAACCCATACCCATACCTCATCAAATAAAACTATTAATGGCAGGATTTTTTAAATGCTACTTATAGTACATATCACTATTACAAAGTAAGCTTTAAAATAGATTCAATCCCTTCAGCTGCTAAGATTCATAGTCCTTTTCCTCTTTTATGCTTTTACAGCTTCCAAGACAAGCTTACTTTCTTTTCCCCAAATATTTGCTTTGGCTTCATTGAAATAAGTTATTACTAGTTATCAGCAAATTTTTAGGGAATGGATGCTGTATAATATTTTTTCCATTCCTATATGAATAATCCAGGGGAAATGATCTGAGATGGGTTTTTCATAGACAGAAGAGAGTCTCTGCCCTTGGGGCCAGGAAGGGGGAGGGGCAACTGAGAAAAGCACCCCTCCGCTGCCCTTGAGGAAACCTCAGAGGACATATCTATCCTCCTCACAAAGTCTAAAAGGACAAACACTGAGGAAGAATGAGGCTTTCATCGCAGCCCTGCCCTGCTCCCACCATGTGCTGACGGGCTACATAACAGGCAGTGAAATCATTTTTCCCCTGGTGCAGAGAAATTAAACTGCTTATTTTATGCAGGTATAAAGAAGCTTCATGCCTATGATTTTAATTAGAAGATAAGACCAACATCATAAATGGACTTTATTTTATATACCATGAGTTACTATGTACTGAATAATGGTTACCATCAAATATCTAGTGCAATGTATTGTCTTCCCCTAGCAGTTTCCTTCTGGGCACATGTGCACACACACACACACACACACATAAACACACATCCACACACAAATGCTGCATATGTGTGCACACATACCTGTTCACACATACACCAATGCTACATATGTATGGGCACACACACATACACACATGCACACACACATCAACCCACACACAAATGCTGCATGTATGTGTACACATACATACTCACACATACATCAATGCTGCATATATAGGTGCACACACACGTACACACACACACACACATTAATCCGTAAACGCTGCATATATATGTACACATACACCCTCACACATACATTGATGCTGCATATATGGATGCACACACATCCACTAATGAATTCATATATAAGGCATATTGACATTGTGTGGTGGTCTTAGAGAGCTTTTACTGGCAGGCGTACATTTTTATTGCAACCTTTCTCTGACATTCTCATCAGAATCCCTTTCATATACTTTGATATCACTGCCAGTGTCTGTATTCAGTCCTAGCCTCTGAGAAGAATGAGATGAAGGGAAACAGAGCCCTGTATGTTCTGGATTTCAAGTCTGCACTGGCCACACTACCAGATACTTTATCAAAATCTCACACAAATCAAGTGACAAAAGTATCATCAGTTGCATTGATAAGGAAACAGAGGCTCAGAGGAGGAAAGCAACTTTCCCACTGCCTCCTCTGATCAGCTCAAATGCCACCACCTGCACCCAATACTAACACGTTCCTGGACCTTGAAATCACAGCAAGTTAGTATCTTTATCAGCGGAAGAGCGGAAGTCAGAGGAGTAAGTCTTCATTCATCCTTTTCTTAAGCATCTCTACGAAAGTCACCAAAACAAACAAACAAACAATGTAGCTTCAAGAAAGCCCTTTTCTTCCTGTGACTCATATCCACCTCTGGCCAAGAAGCCAAGAAGAATTAAATGAGTAGAAATACAAAGAGGAAATATATGTCAGTGCAGAGGAGGCAGAGGAGGAGGAGGAGGAGAAAAAGAAGGGAAAGAGGAAGAAGAAGAGGAAGAAGAAGAAGAAAAAGGAGACCATAATAGTAACATAAATATAATGTGAGAGCAAATACCTCGCCAGAAGTTGTCTCAAGGTAAAATATGGGTATTGTATATTAATATATGACATATGTAAAGAAAATCATCCCATATCCACCCAAATTTTGACTGCTAAGCAAAGATTTCAAATGCAAATGCATAAGAGGGCAAAATCAGGTAAAATAAGTGAGTGAAGCAAAAAAAGCAAGACAAGGAGTGGTGAGGAATGTGCCAACTTGGAAGGTGCATACCTTTTCTTAAAATATTTAAAGTTAGAGTTTTAAAAAAATGTACCCAAATTAAATATGTCTGCAGTCTGAATTTCTGAACTAGGCATGTGATTCTTGGCCAAGTTACAATACTACTGAAATCAAGAAATGTAAAACCCTTGCCCCTTAATTTTTAATTACAGGTATAGAGGTATAAAAATCAATGTCTGTGAGCTCTGCATTTGTGAGATTTTGACAATATGAGCAGAGAAGAGCTTCCCTTGGAGATTTTTGTTTTGCTTTATTTTGCTTTTGCTTCCTTTTTGCTTTGATTTTTTATCCAGCTTGTCCTAACATAAGATCTGCAGTGGGTGTGTGTGTGTACTGGAAGGGGAAAAGGGTATTTCAACTATGGTTTAGCAGAGTTATTAATAGTATAGGCTCTGGGGACAGGTGGTTTGAGTTCAGATTCTCATTCTACTACTTTGCATGTAAACATGAGGATATTACTCAATTTTTCCAAGTCTTTACCTCATCTGTTAACAGGAGATAGGGGCGCCTATGCAGCTCAGTCAGTTAAGCATCAGACTCTTGATTTTAGCTCATGATTTCGCGGTTGTGGGATCGAGTCCCACTTTGGGCTCCATGCTCGGTGTGGAGCCTACTTGAGATTCTCTCCTGCTGCTCTAAATAAATACATTGCTCTCAAAATAAATAAATAAATAAACAAACAAACAAATAAATAAATAAATAAATTCTTAAAATAAAAGGAGATAATAATCATATCTAACTCACAATGCTGTTGAGAGGATTACATGAGATAATGATTCCAAGAGCTTAGCACAGGCCCATAACTGCTAAATAAACATTAACCTTCATCTTTAAATCACCCAGGGTAAGAGCACAACTTAAGTCAGAAGCGATGCCAAGCAGGTTGGAGACAAATTGAAGCAATTTGGGGATTATGTGCCTCCCTCTTGGCTCCCATGATTCCTGAGCTTTGTGGATGAAGATGAAACTGATAGGTGGTAGGGAGAGAGGGGAGTTGCTGTTCGGTGAAAAGAGTTTCAGATGTGCAAGGTGATAAAGTTCTAAAAAGCTGCTGTACAACATCCGTGCTTACAGTTAATAACAGCATATTGTACAATTTGAAGAGTTTGATAAGAGAGCAGATCTCACGTTAGGTGTATTTTTTTTTTTAACCACAATTAGGAATACCATGAAAGGGTAAAAGAGAAAAAAAAAACAACTATTTTACATGTGCTTTACACTGCTGGTAATATTTTAAGAAAAACACTTTATTAGCAAATATCAACACTGCCAAAATGAACACCAATCAGTAGGTAATTGGGAATTTGCTAAATTTGTGGCTTTGAATGAATGACCACTCTCCTCTCTTCAGTGCAAAGCTCCAGCACATGAAAGATTAAACACATCACTGCCTTAGGGGTGAAAACCTCATATAACTGTCTCTATGGATCTGGCTGTTTACTGTATGTGAATTGTCTATATCTCAGATTAGAAATGGACAAGGTTTAGAGTTCACCAACATTTAGAATTTTTTTTTTTAGTCTGTAATGTTTTTTGCAGGAAATTCCTCAGGAATTTGAGTAACAGCACCCCTAATTTTAATGGGGTTTTGCAAATCACAAAGGACACGGGTGAAGGTCAGGAATCAGGCGGGGGCTGTGCTTAGTCTTATGCTTTCACAAGCCTGTCAAGTTTATTTATGCCTAAACCAGTCAAAATTAGTATTGAAGAGGTCACAATCCTCCCCACAACTCTTTCCAGAATGCACCCTTTCCTGTTGTTTGGCAAGTCTTACAATATCACCAATGAATATGTCATTTCATTCAGTTGGATCCTCTCTGGTCTGTGTGCCATCTATAAAATGGGTGAAAGCTAAAGGTTTCTCAGTTTCTCGCTCTGCCAGAGAACCCAGGAGTGCAAAGGAACAGATTGTTGGTCAATGCTTTGAACATGGTCTCAGAAGACAAGTAGATTCTCCTCTGAATGGAAAAGGAGAAATGCTATAATTTACTATATAATTGAGTCTTAATTGGAGATGCTTAGCACAGTTAGTGTTCAATAACAATAGTATCAATACAAGCTCACAAAGAATATAAGAAAGATGTTCTTTAAGCTGACCCCTAAACCACTGATGTAATTGATATATTGTTGAGTATTGACTTATACACAAATAGAGCCTGTTACAGATAAGGCTTTTAATCATGATATAACGATATACCAGCATTTCCCTCCACTGCCATCCGTCTACCCATCTCTCTGTCTTTCTGTCTATCCAATCCATCCATCCATCCAACACCTCCTCTTGTATCAGTGGCTCTCAACGGAGGCAGGGTGGGGGACATGATGCCCCCATGGACATTTACCAATGTATAAAGACACTGTAATTACCACAATTGGGGGCAGCAGAGGGAGTTACTGGCATCTAGTGATTAAGGCCAGAGGTGTTGCTAAACACATCACAATGTACAGGACAGCATCCTACAACAAATAATTATCCAACATAAAATGTCAACAGTACTGTTGAGAAACCTTAATCATAATATATGCATAATGTATCTAGACATATATATACATATAAATCCTATATTGAAAAAAATATAAACTACATACACATTTTACAGATGCACATCAATGCATATTTATGCATATACATGTCTCTTTCACCTATTACCATTTATGCATGCCATTCACTTTGCCAAGATTAGACTCCCCATCTTTCTACCCAACCCATTGTATCAAGCATATTTCTACTTGTCCTTCAGAATTTAACATAAGCACCACCAATAAAGCAACAGCCATTGAGGCCAATCAGGGAGGAAAAAGCACAAAAACAACTCAACTACATAAAACAAACAACTGGATTAAAAAAATGGGCAAAGTACTTGAATAGACATTCCCCCCAAATATGTATATGTATGTATGAATATATGTGCGCGCGCGCGTGTGTGTGTGTGTGTATAATTGGCCAAAAAGTACATGAAAAGATGCTGACCATCACTAATCATTAGGGAAATGCAAATCAAAACCACAAATGAGATACCACACCTCACACCCAGTGGGATAGCTATGATCAAAAAAGACAGAAAATAAAACTAGAAAATAACAGGTGTTGGTGAGGATGTGAAGAAAATGGAACCCTTCTTGCACACTGTGGGCATGTGGGAATGTAAAATGGTACAGCCGCCATGATAAACAGTATAGTGGTTCTTCATAAAATTAAAAGTGGAGTTTCAGATGAACTAGCATTTTCACCTCTGGATATATACCCAAAAGGACTGAAGCAAGGTCTCAAAGAGATGTTTGTACACCCATGTTCATAAAAGCATTATTCACAACAGCCTAAAGCTGGGAGCAACCCAAATGTCCATTGATGGAGGAATGGATAAACAGAACATGGCATATACACACAATCAAATATTATCCAGTCGTAAGAAGGAAAGCAGTTCTGACATACACTACATCATTATGAAACACAAGGATGTTACGTTAAGTGAAATAAGCCAGTCGCAAATAGACAAATACTATGTGATTCCACTTACATGTGGTATCTAGAGTAGTCAAATTCACGGAGACTGGGAGTACAATGATGGCTGCCAGGAGCTGGGGGAAATGGAGAATGAGGAGTTGCTTAATGAGTAGAGACTTTTAGTTTTGCAAGATGAAAGGAGTCTGGACACTGGCTGCACAATAATGTGAATGCATTTAACAGCACTGAACTGTACCCTTAAAAATGGTTTAAGATGGTAAATTTTATGTTATGTGCCTCTTACCACATTAAAAAAAAAAAAACCAACACAGAAGTAAAGATATACAGGGGTACTTTGGTGGCTCAGTCAGTTAAGTGTCTGACTCTTGATTTTGGCTCCGGTCATGATCTCACAGTTCACAGATCTTGTGATTCTGAGACCAGCATCAGGCTCTGCACTGATAGCAGGGAGCCTGTTTGGGATTCTCCCTCTCTCTCTGCTCCTCCCCAGCTCATGCTCCCTCTGTCTCTTTCAAAATAAATAAATACACTTTAAAATAAATAAATAAATAAATAAATAAATAAATAAATAAATAAAATACACAATTAGGCATGAAATGACATAGAACAATGTGCTGAGGAAAATTTAAAACCAATCAAACAAACACATAAACACTATTTACTGAGTCTTTATGCCAGGCTCGATTATAAAGACTGGAATTAGAGCAATAATCAAACCAAATGAGAATCCCTGCCCTCAGGGAGCATACATGCTAGGGGGAGAAGAATAGATAGTAAACAAACAAATAAGTAAAATCTGTAGCTTATCAGATGGTGACAAGTCCTTCAGAGCCAAATAAAGCAGGAAAGGAGACAGAAAGTGCAGAAGAAGCGAGGCTGCACTTTTGGCAGAGGGTCGGGAAAGGCTCCCTGGGAAGGTGCCATTCGAAAAAGGCTGTAGGAGTTCAGTGAGCTAGCGCAGAGGGAAGGAGGCCCAGTGTTGGAAAGGGGGTCTGTGGGTGATAGAAGCACCCTGGCTTTACCGCAAGTGATCTGGAAAGCACTGGTGGGCTCAGAGCAAGGCACTGATAGGCCAGGGTTTATATTTTGATCTTTTCACTGTGGCTGCCATGCTGGTTGCACAGAGGATCCCAGGAGGTGGGGAACAGCAACATTATCAGAGTCCAGGTGGAGGCCACTGTAATGACCCAGAGGGAACGGCTGTTGGCCTGGGCTAAGGCGAGCGCTGTGGTACTGAGATGTGGTCCATTTCCGGGTACAATTTTATTTTATTTTTCTAAATGTTTATTTATTTATTTAGGGAGAGAGAGAGAGAGCATGTGAGAGCAGGGGAGGGGCAAAGAGAAAGGGTGAGAGAGAATCCCAAGCAGGTTCCGCCCTGCCAGCGCAGAGCCTAACCCAGGACCTGATCTCACAAATAGTGAGATCATGACACGAGCCCAAACCAAGAGCCAGATGCTTTAACCCACTGAGCCATCCAGGCGCCCCTGGGTATATTTTAAAGGAAAAGTCAAAAGGGTCCATTTACAGATGACATGCACAGTATAAGAGAAAGTGAGGAGAGCCATTAAAAAGTTTTCTACCTTAGGGGCACCTGGGTGGCTCAGTCAGTTAAGCGTCTGACTTCAGCCTGGTCATGATCTCACAGTTTGTGGGTTTGAGCCCTACATCGCGCTCTGTGCTGACAGCTCAGAGCCTGGATCCCACTTTGGATTCTGTGTCTCCCTCTCTCTCTGCTCCCCCCCCACTTACACTCTGTCTCTCTGTCTCTCTCTCTCTCTCAAAAATAAACATAAAAAAAATTTTTTTTAAGTTTTCTACTTTCTGTGCATCTTGATGTTGCTTATCATAATCAAAAACTGGAAATAATTCAAATTGCCTGATAGGATTTTGGCCTGAAAAACTGGGAAAACAAAATCAGTGTTTATAAGATAGGAAAGCCTGTGGAAGGGCAGGCTTGGGGTCTTGGAAATAAAAAACATGACAGTAGAAAGGCTAAGTTTAAGATGGCTAATAGGCATCCGAAAAAGGCTGTTAAGTAGACAAGTGGCAGACAAGGCTTATTTTCAGAGTGGGCTGGACTACAGATAAGAATTTAGGGGATATCACTGTTTGATACCATTTAAAGATGTGAATCTGGGGGTGCCTAGGTGGCTCAGTCGGTTAAGCGTCCAACTTTGGTTCAGGTCATGATCTCATGGTCCATGAGTTCGAGCCCCGCATCAGGCTCTGTGCTGACAGCTCAGAGCCTGGAGCCTGCTTTGGATTCTGTGCCTCCCTCTCTCTATGCCCCTCCCCTGCTCATTCTCTGTCTCTCTCTGTCTCAAAAATAAATGAAAACATTTAAAAAAATTTTAAAAAATAGATGTGATCTGGAGGCAACAAGACAGTAAATATAAAACTGAACCCTCTGCCCTGCTTAAGGGTCAAAGAGAAAAGGGGGCACCAGAAAAGGAGTGTAAGATGGCAAGGAAAACCCAGAGAGTGCAGTGTCCTCAAAACCTTGAAACCAAGGTAAGAGAGAGTCCCAGAGAAAAGAATATTCAACAGTGACAAATGCAGCTGAGACTTAAGTAGGATGAGCACTGAGAATTGACCACTGAATCCGGCAACATAGAGGATATTGGTGACCATGGCAAAGGCAGTGGGGTGAAGGAGGCAGACACTCAGTGTTGAAGCAAGGATAAATTGGCAGGACCGTTCTGGAAACCAATGTGGCAATATGGAACCAGACTCATAAATATTCATAACTTTGATCCTGTCATTTCTCTTCTAGGAATCTGTCCAAAGAAACCATCAGGGACCCAATAAAAGGCTAATGCACCTATATGATCATCTTAGTGTTATTTATAATAATAAAAAATTGGAAACAACACAAATATCTGATAGAATGATTAAATAAAGTAGGCTAAACCCATTCAATGGAATATTATGCAGCCATTCAGTATGGATTCAAATAGTTTTATGACACGTGAAAAATAATCATATGCTCAAGCAGTATACATAAGAGCAGGCTGAAAACACATAAAGCATAATCTCAATTTTGTTAAAAATTGTTTATATCTCATGCCTATATTTATGCATAGATAAAACAACTTGAAGGAAAAACTCAGTACTTGTCAGTAAATACTATTATGTGGCAAGATCATGAGTAATTTTCTTTTTTTTTCTTTACATGCTTCTATTTTCCCCATTCTGCAATGAACTGACATTACCTTTATAATAAGGTTTTCCCCTCTCTCTCCATGCACACACATGCACACACACTTTTTGTCGTTAGCCCTTTCAAAAATATCAACAGGATTATGCTACCCATCGCCTACCCTTAAAAAAACTGGGAAGATGGGTAATTATCTGTGTACACTGTGAAGCACTCCTCTGAGCACAGGGAAAGGATGCAGTGAAGGCAGGACAGCGAGAGGACCTCAATAGAGATAGCAGCAAGAGGACCTCCCAACTCAGGACTGGGATTCCTGACCTGCCCTCTGGAGCAGGACCCTCTGGTGCCCACCTACCCTCCATACTTTACCCAGCCCACCTTGCACTGCGTGACGGATCTCCCCAAGGCAGCTCTGAATACGGTGTTTCCTCCCGAGAAGAAACTCCTGTATCCTCTACATGTCATGGAAACCAAGCCTGGCACCTCAGACCCTTCACAGTTGGGTCCCCCTGTTGCTCTCAGGCGTGACCACTATGACACAATCAAGCATTCCCCAAAAAAGTGTTGTTCAAATCACTGTCTTACCCTAACACTCCTATCTTTGCTAATGCTATTCTCCAACCTGGAAAGTCCCAGCATCCTCCCTTCCCACACTTCCCTCCAAGGCCCATTTTAATTCCTTCCCTTCCCCGAAGCCTCCAGAATACTCCAACAGAATTATCTCTGCCTTCTACAAACTCCATTGGCAAATTAGTTATCACACTGAACTATGGTTTTATGTTTAAAATAGTTGAAAATTTCTAAGTAGCATTTTTGTATATTTACAAATATTAGTTATATTTTGTTTCACTTCTATTCATCTCACTTGACCACCCAGATGTTAAGCCTCAAAGGCAGAGAGCTTCACTCATATCACACTCTGGTTTTCTCTGCTGGGCTCAGTAAAGCACATGTTCAATAAACATCTGAAGCATGGCTGAGGGAAGCTCACACAAGGGTTTCTGAGTTGGCTCGGCCAACTACTCAGTCCACCATATTAGTGGCTTACCAGTGCCCTAGCCAGAGAAGACCACACCATCTGAATAAAAGTGGTCGGCAAAACTTTTCCCTGAAGCACTGCTGGTGGCCCAGGCAATACCAGCTCCAACTGCAATATCACCACTCAGTCCCTCTACCAATCCAGTTCTTCTCTTGTGGAAATACAAAGTTAACAAATCAATAGCCATATTATATTTTTCAGTAAGATTCCATTTCCAGTATTTTAAAAAAGCAAGTCCACCCCTGAGAGAGAAGGAAATGGAAGTTTCATAATTACAAAAAATAATGATAAAACTGAAGTCTACAGGATTTGAGTTAGAAGTAATTTTGATTACTTTTGTTGAATTTCTTTTCTTTCTTTCCGTCTTTCTTTCTTTCTTTCTTTCTTTCTTTCTTTCTTTCTTTCTTTCTTTCTTTCTCTTTCTCCTTCCTTCCATCCATCCATCCATCCATCCATCCATCCATCTGTCCTTCCTTATTTGAGAGAGAGTGAGTGAGTGGGGGAAAGGGGCAGAGGGAAAGAGAGACAGGCTCCATGCTCAGCATGGAGCCTGACATGGGGTTTGATCCCATGACCCTGAGATCATTACCTGAGCCGAGATCAAGAGTGGATGCTCAACCAACAGAGCCACCCAGGAGCCCTTGTTGAATTATTTTTTTTTAATTTTTTTTTAATGTTTATTTATTTTTGAGAGACAGAGACAGAGCATGAGCGGCAGAGGAGGACAGAAAGAGAGAGGGAGACACAGAACTCATAGCAGCCTCCAGGCTCTGTGCTGAAAGCTGAAAGCACAGAGCCTGACGCAGGGCTCAAACCCACGAACTGTGAGACCATGACCTGAGCCAAAGTAGGACATTTAACCAACTGAGCCACCCAGGTGCCCCTGAATTATTTTTAATGTTTTGTTCTGGTTTGACATAGGGGCTTTGATTTGTTCATTTTGTCTTTGGCCACATTAGGGGCACTAAAGATGCAAACCCCACTGTGGACTCCCGACATCAGATCGAGTATGCTGCGACACGGGTTAGATGGGTATGAGGCATGGGATTTGGCATAACCTTGTCACAGGCATAGATAATAACCGGGTGCTTTGGGAAAGGTTTTAACAAATATCAAATCAGTCGCATCAAGATCATCCAAGGTTTTGCTATTTCAAGCATCCAAGTTGCGACTGTGCATGTCTGGGAACACGGCGGAGCCCCAGAGTTAAGAATCCCTGCTTCAAATTATAAAATGAGAAAGCCAATGGCTACATGAAGAGACAGAGAAAAAATGCTCACCAGCATGCATACCACCTACTACAAAACAAATCCTAATTTATAAGCATTTAAATCTGTGTGGGAAGAAGATCCTCAAAAGATTCCAGTGCACAGGGATGGTAAATAGAAATTAATTGCACAGTACCCACTATGACTAATTTAAGAATTGCAGATTGTCACGGATACAGTATTTATTTAGTGTGCTATCTTTAGTGTTTAATTCACTGAACATTAAAAAAAAAAAAAAAGGACAAGGGCTTTCGTAAGTTCACCTGCTAATCTTATTTTCCTTTTGGGTCTTATTTGTTATGTGAGAAACCCCTGACTGAGGCAATTTTCAGAGCCCTAACCCTACATATTTGGGAAAGATTCTTTCAGTCAGGAGAGGGAAGACAAGCTTTAGGTTATCATGAGGAAAACAATCAGGGGAGCAAATATGCTTAGAAATACCCCATGTTGTGGTCAGGTTGGAAGACACTGTTCAGTCAAGAGCATCACTGGCACTGGTAGCAAGGTCACTGCATTCAGGAAGCACCACGCTGACCACTGAGAATGTTGATACGTTAGAACTCAACTCACCACCCCCCAGTCACTGTCCCCACTTCTTTGGAGGGGCAGGAAGGAGCTCACATACAGCCAAATGTTAGATGTGATTAACAATGAACAGGCAATTTTCCAAGGCAACAACCCTTTGGGGTTGAACCATGTAAGAGTCAAACAATAATAAGTGATGGTAGCTTCAGTCTTTCACCAGTACAGTAGCTGGCCTGAGGAAAGGGAAAGGGGGCACCAATCCCGTTCTTCCAGGGGACAGATATTCAGCTACCAGAAAGAGGATAAACAAAATGGAGCCAGACCACGCAAGGAGTTGGGAGATGCTTGAAGCAGTTGGTCTGTGCTTTCTAACCGCAGCTCAAGATACCTTCTCTGCACACCTTCACTTTCAAGCAGGGCTAAACAACATCACAGGCTTTGCATTGAGTTTCACAGTTTGCTAAGTCTTTCCACAGATATTCTCTCCCTGATTCTCTCTCTCTACTCCCTGGGAAAGCCAGGGCAGGTATTATTGCCTACTGTATTTGTTTCTGGTTGCAGGGAACAGATTACCACAAACTTAGTGGCTTGAAACAATATAATCTCATATCTTACAATTTAGATGTCAAAAGCCCAAAATGCTGGGCTTTTATCTTGCTGGGATAAAATCAAGGTAGAAGCAAGGCTCAGCCCTTTTCTGAAGGCTCTGGGTGAGAATCTGTTTTCTTGCCTGGCCCAGCCCCTAGAGACTGGCTGCCTACATTCGTCAGCTCATGGCCCCTTTCCATCTTCAAAGCGAGCCATGGCCAGGCCAGTCTTGCTCCTATGGATTCACTCTGACTGCTCCCTCCTTCTTCCCATTTGAAAGATTCCTATGATGGCAATGGTCTATCTAGAGGATCCAGAGTACTCTCCTTATTTTAACATCAGATGATGAACAGCCGTGATTCCATCCAGACTTTAATCCCCCCTTTGCCATATGACCTAACACATTCTCAGATTCTGGGGATCAGGACATCTTTGGGAGGCCAGGATCCTGCCCGTCACACCCCATTCTACAGGCCAGGACCCACCACAGCCAGGGCTGAGCAACTTGCTGGCAGTCACAGCTAGTCACCAAGTGTGAAAACTGGGCTCAAACTCAGAACTTTACCTCCCGAGGTGAGTGCTCTCCTTCTTGCTCGGCTGCCCTGTGCTGGCCACACAGTAAAAATGAGCAAGATGACACAGCAAGGGAATGACAAAGAGTGCATGGGAATAAAGGCAGCAAACAATCAAACTGAAGCATTTCCCAGAAAGGTCTTTGTCCACCATCCTCCCCTTTTTGTGTCCGTTCCTGCAGCTGCAAATCTGACCCCGTGATCCCCAAACAAAAGAGAATGTGGCCTCATGTGTGTGTATTTCTTTTTCCTGCAGGGTTTTTAAGCGTTCCTGTTAGCTGTTTGGTGATGCTTCCTCTTTCCCAACATGAAGCAGGACAGGAGGGGACAGAGAGGTGGCAATTTTGCCATGCAGGTACTCTCTGTAATGACCCCTCATCCTGTGCCGGGTGGTCCCCAGGCAGGCAGGAAAGAGAAAGCCACAATAACAATCACAGACAAGCAGAGGGCCTTGTAGGGAACAACATAATGATGAGCCCCAGCTGCCTCAGTCGGGGAGGGCGGGCAGAGACAGGAGAGGGGAGGCTGCGGGTGAGAGACAGAGGTGCCTAAGGGGGGTAGTTTTCTACTTTGTGCCATGACTGCTCTGAGCCTGTGTGTGTGTGTGTGTGTGTGTGTGTGTGTGTGTGTGTGTGTGTATTTTCTTTCCTTCCTCATCACTCAGAGGAAGAAAACACACACCACACATCCCCTTGGAAACTTTCTGTTGTGGTTAAGGACCGAGCAGCACATTTGTCAAAAGGTCCAACTGCCACTTTGGATTCCAAAGCTCGGCAAAGGATCCACCCCTATGGTGATTTAGATTAATTGCTTCTCATTAAGGGCCAATAAACAAACTGCATTCAGTAGCTCCTCTCCTCCATGGCCCACTGTGGCAGGGTATAATTGCCGAGAGGGGAAGCAGAGACACGCCGGAGAGTTGTCAAATGTAATTTATAGGTTTTTAAGATCTAATCATTTTCTATAATATTAGATTAAATGACAGCCTATATTAAAGAGGAAATTACATTTCACCTTGCTTTCTTCACTTTTCCCTCCTTTTCTAGCTATGGTTTTCACAAAGCTCTAATCCCACAGCAAAGGGCCAGAAAACGTCCTTGACAATGTACTTGAAAAGGATCAGCCAATGGATTTTCCTGCACCCAGCAGTCTGTCCAGAGAAGCAGGACAAGAGATAAATGGGAACATACTCTTAGCTAAGCCAACTCTATCCAGGAACCTGCAGAGTCCCTTCCTCCTTAACTTAAGCCAGAGCTGTGTCATTTTACCCCCTGACCACATTCACCACAGCTCAGGAGCATTTATTTTGGTGTTTGTGAGGGAGAGAGTCCTGGAACCAAATCTTACAAAATATCACCCCCTTTAGATTTGGAATCAAACAGAGTCAAATCCCACCTCTGTTGGTCTATTGGTCATCTCATTTATTAGCTCCCTGACATCAAAGCTTCAGATTTTCTCTGTGAAAAAAAAGATGGAATCGTGCCCAACCCCAACATCATGGTGGGTTTAGAGGAGAGAATGAGAGACAGAAGCAATGTCTGGAAACCTCCTGACATATATTGGCATTTGGCAAATGTCAGGGCCTTTCTTTCCCACCTGCTCCCCAAGGCCGTTGAGAACAGATGTTCTCAGCCAAGATGGGGGATAAAAGCAGACAATGAGTTTGTGGAATAAGGGTGGAGGGGGTCACTCAATTTGCACAGCTGAGATGAAGCAAAACCCCAAAATGTAAAGATTGATAGCTGCTGTTGTAGAAGGAGGTATCCAACCTCCAAAGCACAAGGAAGGAGCAGGTGACAGCCATTCGTGACTGTACCATGCCTGGCATATTCAATGGCAGATTACAGAGAACCAGCTCTTTGGCCTGGAGGTCACAGTGCTTCACTCACAGGTGCCAATAGAACTTTCCAACCCGAACCCCCAGAATGCTTATACTCTTTAAAAGAATCACCCAATTCACTTTTTCCATAAGCATCCCGCTTCCCTGTCTTGAAGCCATTGCTGAGGCCATTCCTCTTTCTGGAATGCTCTTCATTGCACTCTGTACACCCAAACCCGATATGTCACTTAAGGCCATACCAAAAGTCGTCTAAGAAAGCTCCATGGATTCCTCCCTCTTCACTCTGTTGTGCTTTATAGAGCTTACAACTAGCTGCTTAAGTTATAGTAAAACTGTAAGATTTTTCATGGCAGAGAGATTTCCCCTCATCTACTTATTCCCCCACACAGTCCAATTTGGTATCTTACAGAGGGAGCTCAAAAGACCTACTGCTCTGCTCCCCGTGGCTGCATTCATGAGCCTCGCCTGAGGGAGCAGCCCCTGCCATACTAAAGAACTCCCAAATGAGGAGGGAAAGGAGTCTGGCAGAGACTCGAAATGGCTCATTTTTTTTCACAAGAGGCACTAGTTACCTCTGCTCTCACTACATTCATTGACCAAAGCCAAGTCATTGGGCTGAGCCTACCCCCACTGAGAGATGGTGTACGATCCTCCCAGGGGACAGCCCTGTGGCAGGGGGGAGGCAAGAAATATTCTGTACAAATAATAGACTCAAATTCAACTCCTTGATATACATTCAAATGAGTCAAAAACAGATACTCAAATAAATAGATGTGCATTCATGTTCACAGTAGCACTATTTATAAAATGTGGCCAAAACATGTGGAAACAGCCCAAATACCCATCAACAGATGAATGGATAAACCAATTATGGGACCTACGCATAGAACATTTTTCAGCCGTGAACAAGAAGGAAGTATGGATACATGCTACAGTATGGATGAACTTCAAAAACATGCTAAGAGAAAGAAGCCAGTCACAAAGGTCACATATTAATGACTCAGTTTACATAAAATTCCTAAAACAGGTGAACAGGTAAATCCATAGAGACGGAAAGCAGACGGGTGGTCGAGGTGATGACTGCTTGCTGGTTCCAGGGTTTCTTTTTAGGGTGATGAAAATGTTTTGGGACTAGACACAGGTCATGGTTGTACGATACAGTTAATGTGCTCAATGCCGCTGAATTATTCCCTTAAAATGATTAATTTTATATTATGCAAATTAAACCTGGATAAAAAATTACAAGAGTTGAGGCCAGTGCCGGTCAGCTTCTGGCTCTCTCCTGCTTGCCAAGAAAAAAGAGGATGACAATATCAAGCTAAAGATACTACTAAGCACCAAACTAATTCCCACCTAGCTTGTAAAGTGATTCTACTAACTCCTCTGCTTAATGGAAAATAATAAATGGGTGCCACAGACCACCACCATCAGGAGAGCGTGAACAGTTGTACAAACCTCACAATCAGCTGCTGGCTAGTGAGTCTTGTTACAGACCCGCTTGGCTCCCGCGATGCCCAATTCCAGCGTGGCTGCAGCCTGTGAAGACTTCACATGTCCTGCTGAGCAAGCCACAGTTCCAGGTGGATTACCCTCCCCAGCAACAAATCCTATTCTAATTGCCTGAAGCCTTCTCTTCTTATTTCTTAAAAATTAACATTACCAACAGGTTTAATCCACAACCAGAGGCCTCCTCATGCCTAAATGCCATGCTTGAATGCTCTCATTTTAAAGGATGGTATACAGGCACTTGCTTTATACAGCTTTATGAAGCATGTGTTATAAAAGTACCTCACCCATACGGCTTTTTAATACCATGGCAGTCCATTCAATTCAATCTCATAAAATCCAAGCAATATTTAAGTGTTAAAGGTGACTTTCACTATGATATTTATTATTGGATAATGAAAAATGGGACACATAGCCTTCAAAACTCCAGGCAATGAAGTGAACCACATCTCTTCTAAGCTTTTAATAATAGGACCACCATATTTTTTGGAAATGGCACAAATCCCCAAAGTCCCTTTTGAGATTCCCTCTCAGCAGCATGAGTTTTCTTAACAGTTTTTTGTTTGTTTGTTTTTGCTTCTTAGTGACCAAACCTTTTATCCATCAGAGGAAAATCAGTGAGTTAAATATTTGGATCTGCCTTCTCTATGAGACTGGAAATTCTTAAGGGCAACCTTGCCCTTCCCACATGACCATGTGAAGCATTGCCCAAGATTATTTTCTCCCTTTGTGGTAGATATCTCTAGAGAACCCAATATAGAAAGCTACTAGAACACAGTAGAAACTTACTCTATGGCACTATTCCCAACTCTGGGTCTTCTTGGATCTAATGTCCTATCGCTTCTATCCAGCCAGTATGCTTAGTGCCATTCACTGCTATGTATATTTGTGTCCTTAGAAGAATGTGACATCTCTGAGAACACCGACTATCGATGATTTATCTTTCTTATCCCCGGCATTCAGCTCAATATCTGGTATACTGCAGATGTCAACAGATATGTCTAAGTGAAGTCATAGTTAACTAACTCTGAGAAAACTATTACAGAGCAAGCAGCTCATCCATCCCAACCATTTCAATATACATTTGATAGAACATGAGAAATTTAGCCATCTTCTTAAAATCCCACAGATATCCATGATATAGTTATTGGCCAATAGTGGCACTTTGGAAAAGACCATCAGCATCACCCATAATGCTTCCTAAACACTCTGTCTTCCTGGGTCCTACTTCAGACATCTTGAGTTAAAATTTCTGACTCAGGGAGAAGGAATTTCTGCCTTTAACAAGTAGTGAGATTATTCTAACAAATACACAAATGTGAGCATCATGCCTGTAAAGTGTTTGCAGCAAGAAAACAAATCTTCTCGGGTTTCTTGCAGAATGGAAATAAACTGCTGGTGCCTGATATTCCTCCATCAAGAATGTGGCCATGGAGAGTTTGAAGGACTCATACAAGCAAAAATGGAGTGTGAAATGTAGATGCAGCCCTCATCATGAGGGAGTCAGTCTCCTTGGACTCAATAGGGAATCAAGGACTGCAGGAGAGAATGATGTGTCCCTAGTGCCACAGGGACAAAAGTAATTACAACAAGGGAATCAGGGCACCGTTCGTTAATATCTTTCTCTGAATAACCTTTAATCCCCACTACTACCAGAGATGGGGGTCCCTAAATACTCCTTGTGTGACTTCTATAACTGCACACTAAGCTCCCAAAAGGTGTGTGTCTTTCCCCCTAAAGAGCCTACATTTTAGGCTTTCTAAACATCACCTATTTACTTATAACATGGTTGGAAAGTAATTAGCATCAACTGTGGAGCAATGAGCTTTCAGATTCTACATTTAGTTTCCAGAATAGAAATGAGCAGGAATTAGCCATTCTCCTTCCTCATTAATAGGCAAGCACCGCCATTCCTGCTAGTTTACAACATGTTAACACAACTCTAGCTACTCCCTGGCTGTTGTGCCTAGCTTAAGGTGATATCAAAGGGAAACAAATAGAAGTATTCAGTATCAGTGTGTGCATGCATTTAGACTAGAGAGGCAAGCATGTGTGGAAAGAAGCTAGAATCTGATTAGAAAAAAATTGGCACAACCCTCAACTGAGTCCCATGGTGGAAAATGGAAGGCTCCTCAGCATTTGGTTCTGTACCATGAGTGAATGCAAACCCCAAGATCCTAGACATCCAAACCAGGATGGGTTCATTTAAGACTGAGGGGAGAAGATATAGTTGAGAGCAATGTGTTTCAAACTCCAATATGCTCATGAATCACCAAAAATCTTTCTAAATTACAGATTCTGATCCCGTAGGTGTGGTGAGAGGTGTAACATCCGCATTTTTAACAAGCTCCTAAATTAAGCCAATGCTGTGGTCTGTAGATCTTAGAGTAACAGGGACTGTTAGAAAAATCTGGTGTAGTACTGTGGTTCCCAAACTTTGACGTGCATGAAATCCACCACTGGGAGGGCTTATTTAGCCACACATTTCTGTGCCCCACCCCCACAGTGTCTGAATTCAAGAGTTCTGGGGTGGGTCTGAGATTTTATATTTTTAATGAGTTATCAAGTGATGTATGAGCTAGCTGCTGGTTCAGGAACCCCATCTGAGAACCACTGCTGTAGTAGAAGGACACCAGACCTGGAATCAGGCAGAACTTGATTCAAATCTCACCATGGGGCTAACTTGCTCAGCTCTCTGAACCTGATGTAAATGGGGATAATAAAATCTACTGGTTGTTTGGTTTGGATGAGGGTTAAATAAATAATGTACATAAAGTATTTAGCACAATTTGTTAGGACCTCAGAAATGAACAACGATGAAGAATGCCTGAATTATAAGAGTATGTGTCCAGGATTCAAGATAATCATGACTCTGTGTGTTGTGTCTGCTATGATTTGCCCATCTCTGACCTTCCATCTTCGACACATAGACTTGTAGGTAAACCTGAGTGATCAGTACTTATTCAGTCGAGTCTTACACGTGCAAGGCAGTGTGGAAGGTGCATCTGGAACTGGGAACAAAGCAAGATGGTTTCCGCCTTCAAGAAACTTACAGTCTCAAAAGGAAGGAGGAGATTCAGGACTAAGCATGCACTTGTTATATGCTAGACACTTCACAGGGAACATATAAACAACATTAGTAAGATTAAGAAAGAAACTCTCTATTAATAGTAAAGATAACCAGAAAATGTAACTATATTGCCAGTACCCACTAGAGATGTCTGAAGGGCTCTGCAATAGGAATACCAGTCCCCTATGGACGGGCAGTTCAAAAAGTAGTCTTTCTTAAAAAAAAAATATTCAATTTAAGATGGTCCTGTTATAACACCAATTTGCTGAAACCATTTACATTTAGGACTCAGCTTTTAAGTTGTAAGACAGCTGAGAGAATAGCATTTACATACCAAGTTTGTGGGTTTCACCTTTAGTGTGCATAAGATCACCTAGAAAACTTGATAGAACATTCCAAATCCATGTTCCTTGCTCTGGAGATACTCCTCCTGGAGTTCTGTGTTGCAGATATATACCTCTCCCCTCTCCCCCTTTTCTTCCAAGACAGCATATCCCCAGTCTGAGCCAGAGGAAAATGTTGCTTTTCCCCAATCCACTTGGACTAGCCTTTCTATTCAAATGGAAATTTCCAGCAGGTTTTCTCCAAAACCAATTTATAAAACATGTCTGTAACTAAACCAGATCCATAAAAATAGCCTTAAAATCATAATTAAACTAATAATAGCTAATATTTCTAGCTCTTGTTATGCACCAAGCTGTATGCTAAGAATTGTTTACATGCAGTGTTTTATTCAAATCCTCGCAAGGGCCCTGTGCATTAGGACCCTTTATTTTAACCAGTAGTTAAGAGAAAGATCCAGTGAGGTAAAAGGAACATAGCCCAAGATCTAGTAGGTAATATTGAAAGAACTAAAATCCAATATTTCTAACACAGAAATTCACTATTGTATATTGTCCTAAAGTTAGCCTTTTTTTTTTTTTTTTTTTTTTTTGGTGAAAAAAGGCAATAGGCAGTATCTCATTGGTTGTGAGTAGCGATCACACATGGCTTCATTCCAGAGGATGACATTTTGAAAAGGACCTTGAATGGGGTAGAAGGTTCACAGGAAATAAGCAGAAGGATGTTGAAGGAGGCGAACAGAGGTGTAAAGGCGGGCATGCTCAGAGGAGTCCTACTCTGATTTTTGTTCAACCTCCACCTGATCCTGGCTTCTGCCTCTGCATGTTAGATGGATGCTTCCTATGACTCACCTGACACCTGTACAGGTGGACTCGTGCCGCTTAAACAAAAACTGAACAAACTGAACTTGTGTAA
This sequence comes from Lynx canadensis, assembly GCF_007474595.2. Lineage (NCBI taxonomy): Eukaryota > Metazoa > Chordata > Mammalia > Carnivora > Felidae > Lynx > Lynx canadensis. The sequence goes on from NC_044313.2 coordinate 24,534,366, forward strand.
ATCGAATCTTATTCCTCCACTGACTCATTACCGTTTCACTTCAAATTGATATTCAATGTGCAATTTAAAGTTTCTCTGCTCTCAGTTCTCAGGCAAGTAGCTAATGATCTGCAAATGAACAGTGAAATACACCAAGGAACTGACCAATAAATTCACCATTCTTTCCACACTTCCCTCCTCCGTACACACAGAAATTCAAAGCCTACCTACTTTACAATTCAAATGTTTATGTAGTGGGTTTTCTTAAAGAGAACACAAATTTAAACATGCACTTAGTTCTATTCAAGAAGCCACAATGAATGAAGATCAAAAACCTAGACCAAGCCAGATTGCTGCTCTAAGATCTCTCGATTAACCACCTACGTGAAGGAAAATCGAATATATTTATGAAATGCTACAAAGAGGTTCCAAGAGACAGCACTGAATTTCCTAAGAGGGAAAAGATGGAAGTCATATTTAGCTTTTTTTCTTAATACTCTACACCTTGAAACCGTAAGAGAAAGCCTTCTCTGTTAATGTGTTTCACTCTCTTGCTGAAATAATTGTGTCCATAATTCTCCTGAACTGCCAAATTACACTAAAAGTCTAACTTGCCAGGCCTCAGCTACATTCAAAACTATTTTGCTTTCCCTATGGCATATAAGCAAAAAGCTCCTTCCACCACCCATGTGTCCCCACTGATGCCCAAACACAAGCATAGTATCTGTGGAAAACATAGCAATTTAAAGACAAAGTGAACATAGCAATTTTAAATAAAGCCAACTTTCAATTTTCTGCCTCTGGAGTGAGGCAAAGATTATATGTGCTAGAGGGATCTACTGATTTTTGTAAACACATAAGAAAAAACAAACTGGGCTTTTACCGTCAAAGCTTGGTTACTCATACCATAGAGAAGACCTGGATGGATGTGTAATGGCAAGTAGTGACTAATGAAAGCATTTTCGCCCCTTTATATCCTGGATGGTGGTCTTTTCTGAAACAAATTAGCTTGAATTAGCTTGGGCTACTATTAGCATGATTTCACGTTGCTTGACAAAGTAAGTAATATTAGTGGGTGGCTGAGAGGAGTGAGGGTGGTAGCAAATGGGGCTGGGAGAACAGTGGCCAATAACTAAATCCTTCCCATAGAGACACCACTGGCATGCTGGCTTTGGAGCTGTCTGCCCAGTTCGATAACCCCTAAGAAGAGGAACATCCCATCTTTACTCATTCACTTCCTGTGCATTCTTCCTCTTGAGGATGTTCCTTTTATTTAAGACTCTTCCTTTGAACCCATAAGACACATGAGGATCAAAGAAAAGGGAGCCACTTATAGACTTCAAACTGGAAAGTCAACAAAATGGGGGCAGGGCTATCTTTGGTTTTTAGCTACTGTGTCCCCAGAGTTGACGCCTGGCACCCTGAAGATGCTGTGAAATGAACTACTCCATGTGGTTCCCAGCTGGACCATTTCTATCATGAGAAGTTCATCCCATTCCACTTACCTCCACACTGCCCATTTCTCTATCATCACCCCCATACCCACTTGGTCTTTAAGGTTTTCAGGCCCAGCTAGATGCCTATGTGATGTCTGAGGCTGTTTTCCCAGTTCCTTGATGTTGGTTTCTCCATCTTGCATAAAGCACCCATATCAGAATTTATCGGTAATAACTAATTTAGTAAAGCCCTCATTCCTGTGCTTTGTATGCCATTCTTTGCAACTTCTATCAGCCACAGCAGAACCCTGTGGCTGAGGTGCCACATAGCTACCAACCCTTTGGAGGAAAGCAAAACTCAGGGGCATTCAAGACAGGGCCAGGCAGGAATCAGTATCCTGAATCAGTCTGAGCAGTAGACAATGTAGCTGGAAAAGCATAAAGGTTGTATATGTGTTATCTGTTCCTCAATGCCAAGCCCATTCTTAGCCCTGCTGGAAGTCCTCTATAAAGAGTCCCTTAAACATTCTCATTCATTTTTACAATCACAAAAATAGCTCTGGTGTCCTGACAAAGGCAGTTTTGTTTTTCAGGTGCTTATGTCCAAGGTCGATAAAAAACCATACAACCCAGTGTTGGGTCAGGAAGTTGGTCCTGGGAAGCACTGCCATTCTATGGGCCCATGAGGATGGTGTATTACTGCCACATAGGTCAGCTTCACCATCCATGAAGGGACAGCACCTGTGTGTTTGCAGAGCCTTCATGCTTTTGAACGCATTGAGTGTCCCCAAAAAAAAAAAAAAAAAAAAAAAAGAGAGAGAGAGAGAGTGAGAGAGAGAAAGAATGAGACTCTTCTCTCTAAATCCCAGAATTTTCTAAGCTTCCCTCTGTCCCAGATGGTGTATGGGATTCCTAATGGTATCAGTCCTTCTTTCTAGTATCCGCAGGGAAGAGCAAATTTTTCCCCAATCTGCACATACTATTGTAGCCATGGATCTTACTGCTGATCTCTGCCATAGAACCTTCTTTTTTCAAAGCACACCTCTTTCCAACAGAGTCCTTCCTTGGCCAAGTACATTTTCCCTCCCAAAAGGAGAAATAGGAAAAGTGATGGGGCAATGAGAATGGGGGAAGAAGGTTAAAACACGTAGCAGTGCTAATTTTTAAAGGCCACACTATTGCTTTTTCTGGGATGGGAGCTGCCATGGATTGCAAACAACCCCAACTTGTCACTCCCAGAAGTTAAGTTTGGCTTTAACACAGACTTGTCCCCTGCTGTCCTTACTGCTGCTACATATGTCCACCCCAAGGAACAGGCTGAGAGCTCAGAGGGAGAGAGGGCTCCTGGGTTTTTTGTTTTTGTTTGCTTTGGTTGGGTTGTTTTGTTTTTGGTAGGACTTACAAATTCATTCTCATGCAGAAGGAGAGGAGGAAGGAGAATATCTCAGTTAACTTGGGCCCATGATGGGAGGGTGGGGAGCAGATGAGGAGAAGCACAGGGCTGAGCAGTCCCTGAATGTGGGAACACTCTCAACCAGTGGGAATGGAACTCCTGGTTTCTTTTGAAACCATCGAGTCAGTCAGCAAGGCTACTGACCTAGAGGCCACTTCATGCCAAAGCAGGAGATGGGTCCATGCATTTACAGAGTTTTGAGTGGCCTGTCTCCACATCAAAGCCCCTGCAATGGTCTGATGATGACAGAGCATTTATCAAACAATTTTGGTATCTGTTGCTAAAGTGGATACAACTACCTCCACAGTAACCACACACAGAACTGGGGGAGAGAGAGAGGCAGAATGAGCCAGGCAAGGAGCAGTGTGGCTGGAACTCACTGAAAGACTGTGAAAATGGGGCCCCAAGGAAGAGGTAGGTAGCAGAGCACCACAAGAAGGAAGTTCTGTATTTGTGACTCCAATTCTCAGTCCCCTACAGGTATCTTCAACACCCTCACAGCCCCTTCTTAGCTAGTACTCATAGTTGTTACCACTACCACCAAACATGTTATTTATGAAATACCCCATGTGCCTGTCACTGTGCAAAGCACTTTCACGGGTTATCTTGTTTGATACTCAGCAATACCCAAGAAAGAAAGATTAATATTATTCCCATTTTGCAAATAAGAAAATTTCAGGGGCCAAGGGCAGGCACCCAAGATGAGCCACTTTGGCACGCAGATTATGCTGAGCTGAAAACAATCAAGTCCCTGAAGACTCAGGAAGAAACACCCCCCCCCCCCCACCAAATGCCTGAAAGAACTTAGAGAACTTGTTCCAGGAAGAGAGCTATCACCACAGATAACTACATTGTAATATGAACTAGGTGTGGTAGGGAGGAACCTAGGAAGGACTGCTTGATCAAAGTCCTCCCTATGTCTCATTGTTTGAGTGGTGCAGCCAACATTCATTACCATACATTTACTCTTTTTCATCTTCCTGTAAATTGTATTCCTTCTCTTTCAAGTCCAAGACCCCTATCCCCTTCTTAGTTCAAAATGATACATACTTCATTATGCCTGTCTTTGAAATCTCATGTCTATGTGGATTCTCCCTATATACAAAATTAAATTTTATTTTATTTTGTTAATCTGTCTCATGTTAATTTCATTCTTAGTCTAGTTATAAGAACCTCAAAGGCAGAGTAAAATTATTTCCTCCCCCATAACACTGAAGTTTTAAGAACTCAACCCACTCACTCACTGTAAGTAAATAGCACTGTTAATAACTAGTAGAGCCTAGAACTCAGGTCTGCCTAAAGCCGATGTGGGGGCTCTTAACCACACAAATGGCCACAAGATGGCAACCACTTAATTCAAAACCCATTCCCATGGCACTTTGAAGGGTAAACTATGCCACCGCCACTTCTCCAAAATGATTGAGGTCATACTAGTGTGAAGACAGAGTAGAGAATGGAGCAAATACTTTTTTTTTTTGATATGTGTACATGTGTGTGGTTACTTTTGTGGGAAAAAAGTGTGAGCTGCTGAACAGAGAAGCCATGGCCCCCTTCTAAAATGAAGGTACCTCCTTATCTTTACAAAATAATTTAATGTAAACAATGTATTAAAGTCAAAACACATAAAGTTCACAAATCATAAAGGTATAGCCTTATGAATTTTTACAGGTGAGTGTGCCTGTGTAATACACACTTTGGACATTAAGAAAAAGGACATTAGTAGCACCTTGGAAATACAACTTGTCCTTTTTCTCCCAAAAGTAACCATTATTCTTTCTTCTATCAACATTAACTAGTTCTGACTATTCTAAAATGTGATAGCAACAGAGCCATAAAGTGTGTATTATTTTTTGTCTTGCCTATATAGCTCCACATTCCATGAGATTAATCCATCTTGTCACTTGCTTATAGCAGTGATTCATTCTTTCTCTTTAATGTATGGTATTCCAGTGTATGAATAGTCTACAATTTATTTATCCATTCTACTACTGATAGACTTTTGGGTTGCTTCTAAAGTGTGGCTTCTATTGCTATGAACATTCTTCTATATGCCAAATGATGCAAGTATGCATGCATTTCTATATGACATATACCTAAGAGTAGAACCAGTGACTCAAAGGCTATGTGTATATTCAGCTCTAGAAGATGTTGCCAGATTTCCAAAGTGGTTGTAATAGTTTACATCTAATTCAGGAGTGTATGAAAGTTCCAGTTGCTTCATATCCTTGCCAACACTCAATGTTATCTTTTTTCATTTTAGTGAATATGTTGGTTAAATAAAGGCATCTCAGAGTGGTTTTATTTTGCATTTCCCAAAGACTGATGAACAAGTTTTCATGTGTTTATGGGACATTTAGATATCTTTTTTTGGTGCAAAGTCAGTTCAAATATTTTGCCTATTTTTTCTGTTATCAGTCTTTTTTAAATTACTTTAAAAGTTCTTTATATATTCTAGATATGAGTCCTTTGTCATATATATGTATTACAAGTATCTTCTCTTATTCAGTAGCTTGCCTTTTTACTCTCTTATAATGCTTTTGTTGAATAGAAGCTATGTGTTTTATTAAAGTTCAATTTAGCAATATTTACTTTATGGTCAAAACTCTTGTGGCTTATGTAAGAAATCTCTGTCAATCCAGAAGCCATGAAGACAATCTCTTATGTTCTTGTTGGGGCGCTTTATGATTTTAACTTTCACATTTCTATCTGTAATCCATCAGGAATGCTTCTGCATAGAGAGTGAAATAGAAGAATATTTTTTAAAAATATATTAAGATATTCAGTAGATCAAGCTATGTCTTTTAAAAGATCACCTTTCTATCACCAAGAAAGTATCAAAAGCATGTGCGCGCGTGCACACACACATGCACACACACACGTGCACACACACACGTGCACACACACACACACACACTTCTGGGCTTTATTCCACTGCTCTTGTGCTAATAGCATACTGTCTTAATTACTGCAGCTTGAAATAAGTACAGATATTTGGTGTAATTCTTCCTTTTTTCCCTAAGATTGTCTTATACATTCTTGGCCCTTCACATTATTGCATAAATTTTAAAATTGGTTTATCAAATTCCACAAAAAATGTCCACTGAAATTTTTATTGGGATTGTTTTGACTTAGTAGATGAGTGTGGGAGAGAATTAACATGTTTAATTAACATATTGTCCCTATCCTAATTTACTTAGACCTTTTCTGATTTCTCTCAGCAATGTTTTGTGTAGTCTTCTGTACTGAGGACTTCTTCATGGTTTAATTACTTTGTTATGTTATTGTATTATCTATATATTTATCACATATTATTTGATACTATTATAAACAGAACCATTTTATATTTTTAATTTCATATTTGCTCATTACAACCATATAGACATAATTTTTTTTATATATTGGCATTGTATCCAGTGACCTTGTTATAATCACTTACTAATTCTAGTGGTTTGTTCATACTCTCTTGAATTTTCCACATAATTATGTTATCATTTCTTTCTCTCCAATCCTTGTACATTTTATTTCTTTCTTTCTCACCTTTTGCACTGCCTAGAACCTTCATTATAATGCTGAAAAAAAGATATGATAGATATTTTCATCCAATTCCCAATCATAGAGAAAAACATTCAAAATTTCACCATGAAGTGTGACATCTGCTGTAGGGTTTTTTAAAAATATATTTTATCATATTTAGGAAGTTATTTTCTGATTGGCTAAGCGTTATTACCATAAGAGATGTTGAGTGTTATCAAATATTTGTTCTGCATCAGTTGAGATCATATGATTTCTCCTTTATTATATAATTATATTAAATTACATTTGTTTTTAATATTAAAGTAACCTTGCAGTAACCTTCCTGAAATAAGCCAAATTTAGTCATGATATACTATTCTTTTTATATTATGCTGGCTTGAATTAGGTAATGTTTTGCTAAGGATTTCAGCATCCATGTTCATGAGAGGAATTAATAGGTAATTTTTATTCCTTTTAATGCCATGCTCAGACTTTGGTATCAAGGTTATGCAGTCCTCATAGTGAGTTGGAAAGTCTTCCCTCTTTTTTTTTATTCTCTGAAAAGTTTCTCTAAGATGTGCGTTATTATTATTATTATTATTATTATTAATTACTTTGTCCATAACATTTGGAAGAATTCACTAGTAAGGCCATCTGGGCCTGGTGACTTCTTGGTGGGAAGAATGTTAAATACAGGTTCAGTTTCTCTAATAGATAATGGATGCTTCAAATTTTCAGTATTCCAAAATATTTCAATGGCTGCTCTAGAAGCTATGGTGTTAGCCTCTTAGCAGTCCTCAGAAAATACTGCAACACATCCTACTGGGCAGGTTCCAGCCATGATTCTCCTTCCACAGTCCTGATCTTTTAGACAGATCTCAGTAATCCTCATCCTAAATTAGCATTGCCTCTCTGATGAATACGAGATGTTTTTGTCATTAGAAAAAATATATAGGGGCGCCTGGGTGGCGTAGTCGGTTAAGCGTCCGACTTCAGCCAGGTCACGATCTCGCGGTCCGTGAGTTCGAGCCCCGCGTCGGGCTCTGGGCTGATGGCTCGGAGCCTGGAGCCTGTTTCCGATTCTGTGTCTCCCTCTCTCTCTGCCCCTCCCCCGTTCATGCTCTGTCTCTCTCTGTCCCAAAAATAAATAAAAACGTTGAAAAAAAAAATTAAAAAAAAAAAAAAGAAAAAATATATATATATGACCCCTTGTCCCTATAGCAGGTTGATTTATTGAGAAATAAACACAGCAGAATAAACTATGAAGACATAAAATTGTGTCTTCCTTCGCAATGCTTCAGACTAATCAGTCTGAAACAAAAGTGAAGTCCCAGTTCCCCAAATAAACCCTTGCAGACAGGCAGCTAGGCCTTTGTTTGCAAGGACTAGACTCTCTTCTCCACTACTGGGAATGTCAGAGCTTTTTTTCTACTTTGTTTCAGAGCCAGAGCAAGAAGAGAAAGAAGCTTGTGCTTGGAAGCCAACCTTAAAATCATCCCTGCTTTCTTCTCCAAGGTCTGGACCAGTCCAGGGAAATTAGCCAGATTGTCTAAGTTTTGGTGCCCTGGTTGAAAAGAACAGAGCCCAAGTCCTTAGAGTCTTATTCACAGCAGTAAGAATGGCTGAGGTTCTCTGAATCTGACAAGTATCATCTGGAGTGGCAGAAATTCAAATGAAGGTGGCTATGAGTGCCCATGTAGACTGTGAACAAAGTTGGTGACCTTAAGGACCCTGGAGAAGGTGTGTACAGCCCACTCAACATGGAGTAAAGATGGTTTCAGAGTTGGACACTTCTACATGGACAAGACAGACACTTTTCCAGGGCCAAGTAGAGTGAAGAGCATCACTGTATGATGTCAAAGATGTTCCCATTCTTCCCTGGATTGTCTAAATTCCAGCATTTTTACAGGAACCAAGAGAGAGAGCCAGAAAGAATAACTGCTATGTACTGAATCAATAAATCCAGTGATGAAGGGCTTGATCTCCAGTGTATTTTTTTTTCATTTTTCAATAGGAAAAAAATAACATTTTTTAAAAAATGGCTTACCTTCTACCCTCTGAGTTTTGTGGACCAAGAGAAACTCATGTCCACATCTCTTTCACATTATAGAACAGCATCAGGGTGAAAACCAATTAGGAAATTAGTTTTTTGGGTAGGTGAGGACAGTCACTTCACAGAGCCTTGAAGATAGTTTGGCTTAGACCTCCCTCTGCCCCTATGATACTTCCACCCAGAGGACAGAAAATGCCCCTTAAAACTCCAGTATGCAGGAGCGTCAAGTCCAAAGGGATACTCTTGGGATACTACCCTTGGAAAGGGATTGGATAGGAACAGGAGTAGCAGGAACATAGTATGGAGTTCAAATGGTTCACCGGCTTGGATTGGGCACTTTCTGAGCCATTGCCAGTTAATAATTGTTTACTGATTTCAGCTTCATTGAAATGAATATCAACCCAGTGCCAAGCACTGTGTTAGGTACCAGGAAGCCTGAACAGATAATGCATGGTTCTAGCCTTAGGGCATCCAATGTTTAGCTGGGGACACAGAAACATAAATGGCTGAGCTGCAGGAAGATACATGCTAGACAGAAGATAAACAGAATGTTGTAAAAGCACCAAGGAGGGAGCAATCAATTCTACCATAAATGTCCCCTTTACTCAGCTCTCTCCCCCTAGCAGAAGGTGCTAGGCTCTGAATTCTGGCAGAGGATGCTAGAGGAAGACTATAAGCTATTACAGCTGGAAGCCATTAGTCCTGTTGAAATGACAGGAGAGGCCAGCAGAATGCTGAACACAGAAGGTGAGTCCAGGATGGAGCAGCCAAACTCAGGTGCCATCTGGACCAGGAAAGCAGATCTGGGAGCTGGGATAAAACCTGAAGCAAAATCCCTCTTCATTAGTTAGCCCTCCACAGGCCTTGCCCAGGGACAGACTGAGAACCATTGACAGGTGGCTGAGATCCAGCTACCCTGGAACTGCCTTGAACACCTGCACCATGGTTTCCCTCCAAAAAAGCAACAAGAATAGTGTGCTCTGAGAGCCTGTAAGACATTGCATCAGGCACTACAATGGGTACAAGAACGGGAAAAACTCAGTACCTTCTCCAAGAGAGCTAACCATATTTCTACAGACAGAATGTTAAAATATATTACGCAAGGTGGAAATGACAATCGATGTGGGAGGAAATACAGGGAGAGGTGATCAATAAATGCCTCTTACAGGAGATGACTTCTTCATGGAGCCCCAAAGATGGTTAGAATTCAGGTAGTGGAGAGAGAATGGGAAGGATCATTCCAAGAAGACACTGTGAGCAACAGCGCAGGAGCAGCCAGAGAAGATGAAAGGGAACATGGCCTGTATGAATCCTATAAAGATACGAAAGTACAAGGGTGATGAAGCAGGAGAAAACACTTGGGGACATTTGTCAGGGGAGATTTAGTCTCCTGCTATGGAGTTTGGCCTGAATCCTGAAGACAGTGGGCAATCACTAGCAGATTTTGAGCAGGCTAGAGACTGCATAAAAGCAAATTATCTCATGTAACACTCCTCCCCGCAAAAGATTCATCCCTGACCAATAAAGGCCATTCAACTGGAAGATGTTAAAGCACAGACTAGTCTCAGGTTATAAATTCACCTGCCAACTGAGGACCATATCAGCCTGGGAAGGTTTGGGTCTCTGCACTGTATTTACATCCCAGTCAAAAACTGAAGGCACTAACAACAGTGGAGAAAGAGGCAGGCTGAGGTTGAACGGGCTCCCGATGAACAGAGAGCCCTGGAAGTACACGAAACACATTAAACTTCAGCAAAATGAAAGGGTAAGACTGGAGTCCAAACTCTGCTAATCAGTCATCTTTCACCAGGTCAAGCATCTACCACTTGGCTGGCTTCCATCCCCACTGGCGCCCGCATGCAAACCACTACTCACTGCTGTGCCTTGTAATTAAAGGTAAAAGTACACACAAGCACTGCCAAAGGAGAGCAGCCAACATGTGGGGAAGTATCATTTGGAAGTGCCCGATGGTGTGGCAAGGTGCATACAGCAGTGGGATTCTGCCACCACTTTGCTGTGTGACCTTCAATAAGGCCCTTTGAGGTGAGTAAGAACTGGTTCACCAGTTCCTATTTAAGCAGCCATGGGGAATGGGCATCTGCCGGGAGCTTGGGGAAGGGTTGTCCTTCCAAGACCCAAGCTTGACTTGGCTAGTATGGACTGGAGGAAAACATATCAGATATTCAGTGTCACTTTTCTTCGTGGTGAGTAAAAATGACATGAGCTTTCAGCCACCCTGCGAGAAAACTTAAAACGGCTTGCAAAACACAACTGGTGTTCTCTATTCTCTCAGAAAAGAACTTCTTGAATTTTATAGAAGACTCTTCTGGTGGATTTAATATTCTGTTTCCTGGCATTCAAATTGAGACCAACTTTTTCTGAAATATGCTTAATTTCTAAAGTGAAATTCAACCGCAGTGGCAATGCATAAAACATTGATCCAGTTGGCAAACTCTACCTCATCTTTTTAGTCCTACTCAAATGTGACCTCTGCTCTGTTTCCTCCTCTAACTACCCTTGGTAGAATTAATCACTTTCTCTTCTTTGTTACCAATGCATTTGATACATCTCTCTATTATAATATGTTTCCTTGGGCAGAAAAAGTCCCATTCATCTTGGTGATCCCAGTGCCTGGCATCGTGCTGAGCACAGAGTAAGTTTTTAATAAATGTTTGCTGAATTGATGGCAAGCTGGGTTATATGCACTCAATCCTATGTTCAACAATAAGAATCGCAAACAGACCGCATTGTCGAATATCTTTGTTTGCCAAGATTTATGTGAGCTCTTAAGCATAAGCCTGTCTCCTAGGATCTGGACCCATCAATACAACTGACTAAAAGCCTTCTAACCTGGATGTCCCAGAGTGTCAAACTCAACATGTCCCGACCAAACTGATTATCTGTTGTCCAAAGCCTCTTGCTCTGTGGTCCGTGCATGGCTTATGAATACCACCACACCCTATGCATTTACCCAGCCACTCAAATGAAACCCTGAGACCTACACTACAATCTTCTTTGGAAGCTCCACATCCAAGCATGCATTAGGCTGGGCTTACTTTACTTCTCTAGCACTTCTAATAGCCAACTTCCACAGCATCCTTCCAACACTGCAAAAGTCCATGCCCGTGTCAGCCCTTGCCTAGAACACCATGGCAGCCATTTTTTTTCTTTTTCTTTCCTTTTCTTTTCTTTCCTTTTTTTTTGCAGAGCTTGCTTTATTTCTAATACACAATTCTATAACATTTTTTGAAAGTTTATTTATTTATTTTGAGAGAGATAGAGTGTGAGCAGGGGAGGGGCAGAGGGAGAGAAAGAGAGAAAGAGAGAGGGTGAGAAAGGGAGAGAACCCCAAGCAGGCTCCACACTTAGTGCAGAGCTAAAGGCAGGGCTCCATCCTATGACCCTGAGATCATGAGCTGTGCCAAAATCACAACTTGGACACTTAACCAACTGAGCCACACAGACACTCCTCAATTCTATAACGTTTTTCAAATTCATATGTAACAAATAGCTTCCTAGATCAACAAATACAATGTTTAATACCTACAGAGTATTCCATCATACTAATGTTTTTAATTTACTAATAAATCTCTTATGGTTGGGTATTCAAGTGGCTTCTAATCTTTTTTGCTTGTGTAAGGCAATGTCATACTAGACTCTTGCTGTCAGGCTCACCAACCTCTTGAGTCCAATCTCCACCCTGTTCTGCTAGTGCTCTTTCTTTTTTTTTGGGGGGGGCATTTAAAAAATACTTTTTTATTTTGAGAGACAGAGAGAGACAGAGAGACAGAGAGAGAGAGAAAACGTGTGAGCAGGGGAAGGGCAGAGAGAGAAGAAGAGAGAGAGGCTCCATGTCGTCACTGCAGAGCCGGATGCAGGGCTCAATCCAACTAATGGTGAGATCATGACCTGAGTCGAAACCAAGAGTTGGACATTCAACAGACTGAGTCACCCAGGCGCCCCTCCATCCCAGTGATCTTTCTAAGACACAGATCAGATCCAGTAACTCCCTATTCCATCAAGAAAAACAAAAATACAACTCACTAGCCCGATACAGGAGACCCTTAATCATGCGGCCCTTTACCACCTCTCTTTCCCCTGCCATCTTTTCACATGTGCTTTCACCCTACCTCACCAAAGTTCCTGGGCATTCCTGAACACATGTCTATGCCACTGCACATGCTATCTTCTCTGCCCAGAAAACCCTCCCCGCCCAACCCTACCATCAGTCCTCAGCAAAGCCCTACTCACCTGTTCACACAGCTTAAACACTACCTTCATGCAGAGCCTTCCTGGCCCTGTTAGGCAGGATCAGTGTCTCTTTCCTCTGTGCATTTATCACTCTTCTGGGAAAGCCTCCATGAAAGCAAAGGCCCAAAGCACAAGACACACTCAAAAATAGTCAATGAATTCATTTTTCTTGACTCTAACTAAACCAGTGCTTCTTGATGCTTGAAGCACACTGGAATTATCTAGGAAACTTTATATAATCCAGGCCTCATGCTAGATACATTAAAACAGTCCCAAGGGTGTTGCCTGGGCATGGGTAGCTTTCTAGCTCCTCAGGAAGTCTGAAGGGCAGCCAGAGCTGAGAATAAATGGCAGTGACTCCAGACCCTTAGAAAGCAGTGATGCATGTTTTCTAAAACTCAGTAGAGTCGGTGGGTCACAGAATGGAATGTGGAGTCGAGCAAACCTGAGTTTAAAACTTAGGTCATCGGGGCGCCTGGGTGGCGCAGTCGGTTAAGCGTCCGACTTCGGCCAGGTCACGATCTCGCGGTCCGGGAGTTCGAGCCCCGCGTCGGGCTCTGGGCTGATGGCTCGGAGCCTGGAGCCTGTTTCCGATTCTGTGTCTCCCTCTCTCTGTGCCCCTACCCCGTTCATGCTCTGTCTCTCTCTGTCCCAAAAATAAATAAAAACGTGGAAAAAAAAAAATTAAAAAAAAAAAAAAAAAAAAACTTAGGTCATCAACTCCTTAGCGAGGCAAATTTCTCAACCTCTCAGCCTCAGTTTCCACAGCTGCCAAATGGGGATAATAATAGTGCCTAACCCACAAGGGTCAAAGGGCTGTTTTAAGGATTAATCATATAATGCATATAAAAACTTAGTCTTGACCCCAGCACATAGTGAGTATGCTATAGGCTGGTATTTGCTATTCCTTCACAGCCCCCCCCCCCCAGGGCCCAAAACAAGCCAACACTCCCAACAGTCATTTGGAGGAAGTTCATGGACCAGATGACTGTTCTGCTGCTCAGTATCTCCATCAGCTCCCTGAAACTCCAACTGGCGATGCTGTCACTTGCTGTGGAGATCATTACTGGTAAAAAGAAAGCAGCGTAAAAGTGCCCCTTCCCAGCCTTGGCTGTTTTCAGAGATAATGTTACGTCAATTCCGACTTCTTCTGCCTCTGCAGTTGTAAAGGAAACCACAGTCAGACCTTCTAAATTGGTTATAATTCTGAAAGGAGAGAGAGAAACGCTGAGTGGCAACACTGGAACTGAGCATGAGCCGACAGATCTGTCTATCCCTCCGGCAGGAAGTGCCAGAGGAATACACCAGCCAACCTCTTTTGGTTGTAAGTCTTAGAGTACTAGAGGTCTGCATGAATGAGTACACTTACCCACACATGTAGAAAAACTCTGGATTTTTTTTTAACCCTCTCCAAAGACTCCATGAAAACACACCTTAAAAAACTACTGATGGCACACTTGTGCCCAGGCTGTGTGTTAAGCAACACACAAAAATATGAGATGTGGGCTCCTGCTCTCCAGCCAAGGACAGGACTTGAAAAGCTATCCACCATCTTTGCAGTAGGTAATGAAGCCTTAATGTTAGGTTCCAGAAATTACTTCTAAACCTAGCTTGACATCAGGCAGGCCTAGGAGACTTTTTGTTTAATATCTAGCCCAAACATTCTCCAGACCTATAAAGTCAGACTCTCTAGGGGGTAAATGAGGTCTGGGTTCCAGTATTTTTCAATGTTCTTCAGGTTATCTGATGCAGACTATCCATAGACTGCCTATACTATTTCAGGAATTGGGGGCAGAAGTTCCATCTGGGAGAAAAACAATGGATATGAGATACTGGGGTGTCAGGAAAAACTTCAAGAGGAAGGAAGGTACAAACTCATCTTTTTAAGGGGAGTAAGATTTTTCAGGTGGAGTGGACACATGTCAGTGAGAGCCAGGACATAAAGACAGGAAGGATGGTGAACAGGAAAAGTGCTAACATCTATATGATTTACTGGCTTATCTCATTTGATTCTCAAAAGGTCCCCATGAGGCAAGTGGCAGGCATTGTTGGTTGCCCACACAATATCCACCCATGCCTCTCCTTCTTACTTCCTAACAAATTCTGTCGAGGTACCCCCTCTGTGTGGACATGTGCCTGGAGGCGGCCGGCCCCACGAAGCCTCCCCTGGTCGGCCCAGTCCTAGCACCAGCACGCCCGAGGGATGCTGGGAGCTGGGATTGTCTGGCAACAGTTCCCTCATCCGGGAAACATGTTGTCTCCTATTCTGGATATTTTCGTGTCTGGATGTGATACGAGAACTGTGACCATCTTTCTTCCTCATCATGATGAAACCAGCTCGAGGACAAAGACCAACACTCTAGATGGCAAAGTACAAAATGTGAAAGAAACTGGCCCTTGACAATGTCATGGAAGCAGTGAATGAACAACCCAGAAGCACCCTACCCTTAGATGTCACCGTATGAAGCAATAAATGCCCCATGCTTTAGAGGGGCAAGGCAGGGCTTTCTGTGACTCATAGAGCCAAAGCATCCTAACTGATATAGGCAGGGGTTATGATTTCCATTGTAGGGATAATGTCTTGAGGTATGGAGCACTTAAAAAGTGTCCATGTCACAGAAGTGACACTGCTGAGGGGGACACAGGGAAGAGTAGACAGTTAAGCTCAGAACCACTTGCTGTAACACACGTAATGTACAGATTTTCTCCCATGGACAGTGGGGAGCTCGTGAAGGTTTCTGAGTAAGGATTGGCATGATCAAAGTGGTGATGTCTGACAATAAATGAAGGTCTCAAGTTCTGTATCACTTTTTGAGAGAATGACTATGATAACGGCCTACCTCCTCCCCACCTCCTCCTACCTTCCTTCCAGGGGTTGATGGTCAGGCCCCAAGCACCTGCCCTAAGACTTCACAGAAAACTCAGCATGCACAAGTTCATAAGCGAGCATCTGTGAGACCCAGATAAATGATTTTTATAGCTGCTCAAGAGAAGAGGGCGACAAGGAGTACTTCAAACCATTTACACTTGGCTTAGGGTCCAGCTGAGGCAAGACAGCTCCCCCAGACAGCCACGTCACACAGCCATTAATGCTGAGGAAATCTTCTCAGAGAAATAACTTTTTACAACCTTGCGTCTAGGAGGCTGGTCTGCTCTGAGCTACCGAATGCTGATGCTCTGTGATTTGGGATCAAGGTGGGGTGGCTGAGACCAAGAAGCCAGCAGTTTATTATTCCAAGCCACCTTTGCAGAGCTAACCTGTGTGCTAAGATTCTGCTCTGACATCAACCCACTCCTCTCCAAAGGTCCAGAGCAGAGTCAGGAAATCTTCCATGCATATATATGCTGTCACTGCCTCCCCAGGGATGATTAAAGATTGGAGGTTCAGGCCAAAGACCACTTTGGATAATTGCATCCTATCTCCCTGCTACTCTTCTTGTGTGACTGTCCTTGTCTGGCCCAGGCTGACTGCTTTAATCAGTCAAGTGCCTCCCCCTGTTACCATCCCCCCGACAAGCGAGAGGTGCCCTATACAAATGGGCTGCCAATAACCTCACAATCTCAGTTTGTGTCCCCATGCCCAAGCCTTCCTTGTACTCCATGGCCTATCTTCCTGCCTTCTTCCCTTCTTCCTCATCCTTCCATTTCGGGCCTTTTCTCACCGTTTGGACTTTAGAAGACCTTGTCCAATTTCAACCTTTAGTCTCCTCGTTCAACTTTGACTCAAATTCTTCTTTCATGTTGCTGCCTCTGACTGCTTTGGGTCCAACTTACCCTTGGTGGCCTTATCCATGATACATAGCTCCCCACTGGTCTGAAACACTGACTTGGCTCCTTCTAATCCCAGTGCCCTGGAAACTCTGGGTTTACTGGACAAAGACAAAGAGCATCTTAAAGCTCCTAGTTGTCAGTGTCCTCCTTAACCCCATGTCTTTCCAGGTCTGCCTGCATGGTGAAGTGTCTTTCTGTGTAACTTCATAAGAAGAGCACTGGGCTCAAAGCCAGAAATCTGATTTCAAAAACCACAGTTCCGCCATTAAGTGTCCGTATTACCTTGAATAAATGGCTTCCCTAACTGGGACTCAGTTTCTTTATCAGTTTAATGAAAGGCTTGAACCAGACAACCTTTGAGTTACCAATCAGCCTCATCTCCAAACGGAGAACCAAATTCCTGAGAGAGAGAAGCCAAGAGTGCCCCAGTTAGGCAGAGTATCCATTCATAAATGGGCAGACCCGACATGGGACTATCCCACAGAAGCCAGTTGTCTCAAAATTAGGACAATGATAATAATAATAAACAGTAGTACTGTTTGGTTTGTCACTGGATAAGCATTTGCAAACATTTCTCAATTAATACTTCTATCAGCCTATGAGGCAGGTACTAGTATTATCCTGATTATATTAGCAAGGAAACAAAAGCTTGTAATATTTAATAATGTGCCCAAGCCACCAGCTGCTAAGAGGTAGAGCCAGGATCTGAAGAAAATGGATTCTTACCCAAGTGGAAAGAGACCCCCCAGCCCTGTTGGGGGGGGGGGGGCGGGCTTCCAAATGGGAATGCCAGAGCTTGGTCCTGTTGCTTGCTCTTTTTAGTTACTGAATGCTACGGCATTTTCCACAGGCTGGTTACTACCCCCATCCACCCCAGTCTATTGTTTGTCTTATGTTTAAGAAAACACAGCAACTCTACACTCCTCTGACTTCTCCCCTCAGCAGGGAACATTCTTCTGAACTTCTTAACACAGGACCAAGGCATTGTTGAACTAGAAGGAAACACATCCCTCTGCATACCTATACTCCTTTTAGATAGCAGAGAGCCTCTGGAAGGTCATGGTGCCCATCCAAGCCAAGAAAGACCAAAATAATCACTGTCTTAAGACCTTATGTTTGAAAGGTGGACAATCTGAGTTTGAAACCTGGAGTGACCACTGCCCAGCTAGAACTTAGTGGTTTTGTCTCAATGTGCTCATTCTCTCTCCCTCTGGACCTCTCTCCTCTGCCCCTCCCCCATCACTTCCTCCCTCTCTGTCTCTGTCCCTCTACTTCCCTCATGCAGTAGTCATTCTCAGCCTCCCCTGTACCCTCCTCAGAACACAGATAACAACAGTAGTACCTTACATATTTTTGCATGTGAGAAAAATGTCACGTAAAACCATCAGCATGGCACATGCTCATTCAATATTAGCTTTTTTTTTTTTCTTTTTTGTCTTTCTAATACCCAAGCCAGAGCAAGGCACGTTCCTGAGTTCCTGACATCTAGCAGCAGGCTGAGCGTCCATGGGGGTGTCTCCCGGCATTTAGCACACTGCTGTAACTGCAGTCGCTGAGGTGGTGGCCACCAGCTCCTCTCCCAGCTCAGTCCCAAAGGAAAGTCCCATTTAAATACAACATCTGCCCGTGTGGGATCCAGGCCAGAAGTGCCTGCATGTTTCCTGGGCCTGGCGCCACACAGAAGGAGATCCGAAATGGTCAAGAAGGATAACCTGTACACCACCAAGAGGGAGCAATGCACCTGAATGTGCATCTACACAGACGGAGGTGGTCATGGGGGAATGATGCTGGGGCTCTGAAGCCAGACAGACCTGGATATGAATCCCTGCTCCACCAGCTCCATCTGCCTAATGGGGCTTGGGTGATAACTGGTAGAAACTTGGTTTACACACACTGCCCAGGGCTGGCAACCATCACTTTTAATTTAGACTTCATTAAGTGAGATAGAAGCAATCAATGCATCAGTCAGAAGACACACAAGGCAGGTGGCTGGGGAGAGAAAAATGGAAGGGATGCCAAGGGGGCAATTCTTCGTTTTAGAAGTTGAAAGGACATTGCCTAATGCTAGTTTGAGGGAAATAGATGCCTTTTTGCAGGACAGCAAAGTCAGCTGCGTGGACATGGGGTGCCTGGGAAGCTGGAAGCATCGCTGAGCAGAGGGGGAAAGGCCAAAGAGAAGTTCATTTAACCAGGAGAAGGACAGCATCTACTCTGTGCACTGTGCGTGCATATGCTATTTAATGCTTAAAATTGTCTTCTTAATCCAATCGGAAGCCCCATCTACAGATGAGAAAACGAAGGCTCAGAGAAGTGAAATGACACATTAAGGGCACACAGCCAGTAGGGCACAGGCTGTGCCATGAAACTCTTCCCTCCGCAGTCACACACCTTGCTGGGCACTAGGAGGGAATCAGGAACAGGTGGCAAGTTTCTAAACTGGACGCACCTTCCCTCTGGAAGCCAGGCGAAACTCTTGTGTATTTCTCGTAGCTCCTTCCTCTCTGGTTCATTTCTTTCCTCCATGTGGTCATCGTAAGACAGCCTGAGCCATTTCTCAGAGTTAGACTCACGCTGTGAAATGGCAGGGCTGACTGTCTGCATCTGCTCCCGGGGGGCCCTCCACATGGACCTGCCAGCACCAAGCTAGGCCTCCATTTGTCACTGAGGTCAGCATCTCGCTCTGCGCTGCCGGCTCAGACCCCCCGTGTGCAAGGGACAGACACTTACTTGCCGCAAACCTGCCCCTGAGCCATTTGGCAGACCTGAGGATCCCAGGACGCTGGCCCCTCATTACCCGGACACGCTCACCAGCAGAGTGTGTGCTGAGTGCTGACGTCTATCATTCTGACCTTGAGCCCGTGATGGGGGGGATGGGCTGGGAGCGAGCCACGCGTGCCAACAGCAATCCCTCTGCTTGGTTGAGCCCACCAAGGAAGAAAAAAAATAGAGTCATTTCTTTCACTGGTGGTGGTGGTTGTTTTTGTAACAGATCTCTCTACCTCAGGGGCAGTGAGATCCATTTGCTATATAACTGTGCATCGGAACATTAGCAAGAACACATCACCCTGCCATCTCAAGCTCTTTGTTAAAACTGCTCTTGCCTGTGACGCTCAGAAACAAAGACCCAGAGGTCTAGGGAGGGCAGGGCAAGGACGGAGGGCTGGTGTACAACGCTTAACACAGGCACCTTACAGTGCATCGGCTCTCGTCAGCCCTCCCCTACACCGCTCCCACGCTGCCAGTCCCTGCTCAAAAGCCTGCTGTGGCTCCCCATGCCCCTGCCCTGAGTCCTACTTCCATCCCTGAGATTTGGGGGAGGAGGTTCTACAGTATTTAATCTCACTCTGCCACTCTCCTGATCTGCAACTGCTAAACCCAGTATGTCTGGTAAAACCTCCACACACCCTGCCTCCCCTATCAGATTGTCTTTGTTCTTCCTTTCTTCTCCAAATCGAAAGCTTTCTTCCACAGCCCAATCTTCGCCTCTCCTCTTCACTGGTTCTGATTATGCCACAGGGTGACATCTTCCTCCAAGCTTGGTGCTTTATTAAATCCTTCACACCGGGATACATTGTTTTTTAACTGCCTTTAATGTGCCAAATTCCCACGATCTCAGACAGCATAACAGAACCCGCATCTCATATGACCACCCAGAAACATAGGCTTTCCTTTACTCCTTAGTTCATTCCAAACCAGAGTACGCACAGAAAGAGAAGGGTTTTGGTTTCCGGGTTTTTTTCCCCCCTTAACCCTAAAGTTTCCATAATGCTCTTTGTCGAGATCTTCTGTACACACAGATGCACAAGTACACACACATACATACAAACACATAAAACCCAAATCCAATAAAAATCAAATTAAAAAAAAATAGGTTAGGCAAACACAAGCCACTAAAAAGTGCAGGAAGTGGCCAGTTTTTATTATTCCTTTTAAATGCCTGAACAATCTTACTGCAAATCATATCTTTATTTAAAAAAATGTGATCTATTCAATGCAAAGCCCAAAGGGCACTTTGGAGAGAAGCCAGGCTATAGGTTTATATTCTTCCCATTTTCAAATAAAATGCAAAAGAAAAAACTAGTAATCATTTTAATGAGCCTTTAAATAAATTATTGGCTAGAGCACACTACAGTAATTTATACAGGGAACCAAATACATATATTTGCTGAGAAAGGGACTTTGTGACTAAAGAGTGAATTTCCAAGAATTACTTTAGATTCTTTTTCCTTTAAGTGATTAGTTTGAGTTGAACCACACTTCATATCCGTTCCATCACTGGTCACACTTGCAAAGGCAGGTGGAAATCTGTAAAGCAGGGTCTCTTCCCTCACTGGTCTACCCCCTTCTGGTTTCTTAGTTCTCCTTTATTTGGATTCCGTGGCCCCCAACAAAGTTTGACGCTTTCATTCTTGGAAGGTTACTTTCTGGATCACTTTTTGTATATACTAAGAGGAAAAACGTTTGGACATGGAATCAGTAAATGAAGAAGGTTTGGTCCAAGATCTGTTTTTCCTTTTTTCACTCCTTCTTTTCACACATTTCCCCATAAACGCTGCTCTAGCCTCTTGATAACTGTTAACTGATGAGGCAAGAAAAACGAGGTGGTTGTGAATTAACAAGAGTGGGACCATTTCTCTCCATCAGCAGAATAATCCATCTCCCACAGGCTGTCAGCAAGTTTGGTTTTAAGAGACAAGGAAGAAGACTGGCAGGGGAAAGAAGGTGGCAGTGTGCCTCCTGGACAGGGCAGGATGTGAGGCCCTCGAAAACCCAGGGTTCTGGGAGGTGCAGCCTCCCCTCCCCTCAAGGAAACTGAGAAGCACGCAACCCAGCAGGGGAGGCTTGGCAGCCCCAATGGTCAGCACAGAGGCACAGCCAAGGAGCCAGTGCACAGGGAGCCCAGATTCCAGTCTGTGATCATAATGCCAGCTCCGCCTCAATAGATACAACCCTCCCTTCGCTTTCTGAAGCTTATTTCCTCCAATACGGTATTATGTTTCTCATTTTATCCTAATTTTGCTCCCAAAGGAAGGGATAGGTAAATGATCCTTTATGCCCATTTTACAGATGGGATAACAGAGGCTTAGAGAATTTAAATGGTTTTTCCCTATCCCCATAGCTAGTTAAGAGAAAGGCCTAGACCAGAAATCCTAGTTCCTTCCCCAGGGAAGCATCTCTTCCCCAGGGGAGCCAGCCTCTTGTTTCTTGGATACCCATTTAGCCTGGAGCACAGTACTCAACCATTCTGTCTTCCAACATGCAAATGGCAGTTTGGATTTCAAGCCCTGGGTTTCTCATCCAGCTTCATTGAAACAGGATCCCAGTGGTAATGTCCTCTGGACTTTGGGCCAAAGAACTGAGAAGCTATGGATGTTTGTATGACCCTGCAGCTAACACACACATCAGTGAGACAGGTGGAGAGTACATATCCCCAGCTGTTCCCTGCTTGCATTCGCTTGCAGCTCGGGTTTTCTATCACGTCTGAGTGCTCCAGCTGTCAACAGCCCGTGCGTCTGTAGACAACACTGGATTAGCGGTCAGTAGACCCCGTCCCAGCCCTGGCTCTGCTGCAAATGATGTCATGACCTGGGGCAAGTCCCCAAGTGGTCCCTTCTGCTAAATGAGAGCTGGCAAAGATGATCTCTGGGGGCCCTTTTAGCTCCAATGTGCAGCTAGTCTGAAATTAAATATGAGTAAAAGTGAGTTAGGTGAGCACATTAGACCACGGCAAGTGACCAGGAGCAACTAGACCTCAGCAGGTCACTGGCCTCTCGGTGCCAAACTTTCATCATTTGTGAATGGAATGATGACAGTACCAACATCACAGGGTGGCTGATGAAGTATGCAATGAGTTCACATAAAACATTTAGAATAATTTGGGCACATAGTTAACTCTCAAAAAATGCTAGCTGCTTGTCACTGTTATTATATTATCATCACCACTGTCATTAATACCACAGACACTTGTTACCTTTGGAAACAGAAAGGACCCTCAGGAGGGACCTGTCTCACTTGCTCTTTAACACATGGCTTATTATACACATTCTGTGAAGGGACAAAGCAGGGCCCACGGCGACGAGATGCCTGGTTGAGGGTGCACCAAGCAGGTGGCCACGAAGGAGGAAGTGGGATGCAGCAGAGCCTGTCCACTGGCTGCTATCATGAGAGTATCCTCACGCCTGGGTGCTCCAGAGAGAGAATCTCTAGTTCCCTCCCTTGCAAGAGGAGAGCTGCACATGCCTACACGAGATAGGGACATTCATGTGACGCTGCATCAGCTCATGCTCATGGAAGCCCTCTGTTGTGCCACTGAGGATGCTGCTACTCTGGGTCACAGAAGCAGAGCCACTGAGTTATAGGAAAGCATCCACCTTCTGACCAAGGAACTGTAACTTCAGAAAAGAACTTTCTAGCCTGATGGAAGGGCTTAGCTGGCCAACATGCATCCCTAAGACCAAGAGCTATGGGGATCGCACCTTCCAAGGACTACTCAGCTGGCTGTGCATTAAGCCCAAGGTCCACAGGTCATCACATACCACCATGCAGCCCTCTGAGAGGCACCATCCAAATGGTGACCATCGAGACAACCCAAGCTGGAAGGAACCTCAGAAAGTATAGGAGCTGATCTTGCCATTATACAGATAGGGAAATGGAAGTTCTGAGTAGGGACTGGCTTATTGAAGAACACAGGTACCCAGGGGCAGAAAGGAAACAGAGGTCGTCTTCTATTCCTACTCTAAAGGTCTTGCCCTTCAAAGACACAAAATACTACATGATTCCTTTGAGTCAAAGGGAAGTCTCCGTGAGCCACACTCAGCTGATCTCTCCCACAGGTCATCAAGGCATCACTGGAGGCCCTCAGTAAGAACACCTACTAAGTGCTATCCTTACCCTGTGGCCCCAAAGGCCGCTTTGCAAATACCAGCTTTTCATCCGGAGAATCACTTAGAACTCAGAATATGGCACACGACACCACCTGGATGCAAGGAATTGAAATGGATTTTGGACCGTTTCCCAGGCCCCAAACTCCCAACTCCACATCCTAGCCTATCTAAAACACTTCAAAATGCAAAAGTCTCACAGGAAAATATGCAGAAAGAATCAGGGGACAATGGGAAGGATGTCGTAGCTGCACTGGGCCCTCATCCTCGCAAGCAAGCAGTGATCTGGAGCTCCTGAGCGCAAGGCCCTTTGTGGAGTGGCTGCTGAAGTCCCCACCTGGCCCCTGCTACTCACTGCCACCCCCTCCCTGGCCCTAGTATGCATTTGAGTTTGAGACCCCAACTCTATACACGCAGCCATTTTTTCTGTGCATGCTGTCTGCCCAAACTGCACACTATTTTTTTTAAGTTTATTTATTTTGAGAGAGACAGAGACAGTGTGAGCAGAGGAGGGATAGAGAGAAAGAGAGAATCTCAAGCAGGTTCTGCACTGCCAGCACAGAGCCCAACGCGAGGCTCAAACTCACAAAACCATGAGATCGTGACCTGAGCCAAAACAAAGAGTTGGAAGCTTAACTGACTGAGCCACCAAGTGCCCCAGACTGCACACCTCTTTTTCGTTAATTTTTTATTAAGGTTATCTAATTTTGAGAGAGAGGATGAGAGGGGCAGGGAGGAGCAGAGAGTGAGACACAGAATCTGAAGCAGGCTCCAGGCTCTGAGCTGTCAGCACAGAACCCGATGTGGGGCTTGAACTCAGGAACCATGAGATCATGAGCTGAGCCAAAGTCGGACGCTTACCCAACTGAGCCACCAAGGCGCCCCTGGACTGCACACTTCTAAAAGCGGGAAATTCCCCTCCAAAACACTTTGCTCAGAGCTAGACATTTAACAGATTGCTGAACAGCCTGAAATTATCTTTCTACATTCTCCTTTTTATGATTCTGACTGCTTTGCTTTAGTGTAAGAGATTTTAATATCTGTGAATGGAAAGTGTTCTGCCCCAAAGCCAACTCTCCCTGATCCTCCAACAATCTCAGGAGACATGGTCAGGGAAAGCAGGAGGCCAATAGTTTAAAATTCTGTGTTTTGCTTTCCTTAGAGGTTTTCCCACGTGTCAGAGAGCTCAGGGTTATGCTGCTGTATTAAGAGAATGATATGGGAATAACCAATACCCGACCACGTTCACAATGCCTCTTTAGTAGCCTGACAGAAACGGCTTGCTTGTCAGAGAAATCTGACTGGTAATTCCCACTATATTTCTGCAGGGTAGCCTGGAAGCAATTATCCTTCTCCATGGTAAATCAATTAAGAAAGAACGGTCTAACACTCCCCTCTTCTTCTAAGAAACTGCTAATTCTCTCACAATAATGGACAGAAAACCCCCAGAAGCAGAGTTAGTCCTATGAGGGTGCTGACTGTACTCTCCTGGCCTTTATATCTGTGCAAGGGCAGTCAACTTCCAGGTCAGAGTAGACAGCGTGGCCCATGTGGTCAGACAGAGGTGAATGGAGATCCACATTTTTTTACAAAAAACAAGGGCTCACCTGCCTGAGTTCAGTTTTCTCATGTGCCAAATTGGAATAAAAGTGCCAGGGTCTAGGGATTAAGAGCAAAACTTAGGATAGGGTGTAGAAGTGAACTCAGCCCAG
Organism: Lynx canadensis; assembly: GCF_007474595.2. Taxonomy (NCBI): domain Eukaryota; kingdom Metazoa; phylum Chordata; class Mammalia; order Carnivora; family Felidae; genus Lynx; species Lynx canadensis. The sequence goes on from NC_044313.2 coordinate 24,559,415, forward strand.
GGCTTGGAACTTACAAGGAGCTCATAAGAAGTAATTATCCTGTTCTGATAACAGACCTTACAGCCTCCCCACACCCCACACATCTACAGAGGCATACCCACCTCTACCCTGCAGTGATTTAGTCACATTCCCTGGCAGTCAGACCTTCCTATGCTCTCTGCCGTTTCCAAAACACTGTTTCCAAATCTGCAGGTGGCAGTCACTTTTGAGCCAGAGCAATTAGACCATAGCAGGCCTACATTTCCCTATCCACTTAAAGGTTTGTTCTCAAATAGGCACCCGTAGGAGCCAAAGCCCTCTCTTGTGGAGGCACAAAGCCTTCAGCATGTGTGTGTTGTACAAAACACATGTCTGTTAAATGCAAGCTTGACCTTGGCACATGCCATTCTGCATGGACCAGAGGACAAGAATCAGCTGACAGTAATGAGTTCTAGAAACCCAGGGACACTTGTCTCCTGCGAGCAGCAGAAGCTATGAGAGGGAACTCAGACCCCACCAGAGCCCCTCCTCTGGGAGGCAAACCTCACATGTGCCTATTTCTAGAACTAACACACTGCCAGGCTCGGACATCACGCAGGCAATGAGCTATTTGGCCAATGGCTGGAGAAAGGCAAACGGAGAGGAATATGGAATTCACATCAAAAACAGTCAGGACAGGTCAAGGTCATTAAAATAATGCTGATGCCACCATGTCATATGACAGCCTGGAACAACTTCAACTGGAGTAGCTCCCAGCATTTCATACCAATACTCCCACTTAGGAAAGACTAGTAAATATGGCTAGTGTAAATCTCAACTTCCTTAGGGAGTCCACCATTGCTAGATGTATCCTGATGAATCTGTCATTCCTTGTCCTTATCAATGGGAAAGTCGTTGCAGACCCACCAATTACAAGTAACACAGCCTTGGCATAATTGACATAGAGCTATTTCCTTATCTCACCTGCCTCCTAAAGTGGCTGGGAGGACTGGAGGTTATACAGATGAAGTTATTAAAATGCAACTTAGCTCAGTAGGTACTCAATTAAGGCTAAGATGATTACTGGTAGAAGGAGACTGTACACATGTTAACACTTCTACTTTCAATCTAATGGCTTACTGGCTATCTGCATTTGGAGATTTTATGTCATCACCAAAAGCGTTAGAAAATCAGCAGCTATATAAATACAAGCACAATTTACTGTTTTGCCAGGGGCCACAGATCTCTGATGTTCTCACAGCCTCCAAGGAAAGCAAGCCATCTGTTAAATAAATAACTCACTAAGTAAAGAGCAAGTGTTTCCACAAGATTAACCGAAAATCTGCTGGATTTTTCATTGGCTGTCAGTGAACATGGGCAGCTACAGATAATTCAGGCACTGGAGAATCAGAAGATCTTGCATAATGTGAGCTGAGATGAGAATCCAGAGACCACAAGTTTAAACTTTAAGACATATTTAAGAAGGAAGCAAAACCAAAAATTGAATTACAAGGTCATAATGATTCAGAGCACTAGAGCAATAAAGAAACAAATCAGAGAATTTTCATCTGAGTATTTATGTCTAATTGTCATTTTGCCTAAGTGGCTGCTTAACAGTAGTTCTGGTAAACTGAATATTCTGGTTAAAAGAAAGCCACCATGTAAGTATTTGAATTGTTGGCATCTAGAGGCTCAGAAGACAATCAAAAACACAATAAAATGAAACAAAATCTAATTTCATCTTCCCTTGGATGATTCAGAAAGCACTTCAGGATCACATAGTCTCCTTATGAATTAATTCCTACTGCCATTTAAAAAAAAAAGTAAATAAATCCATGGCAATAGCCAGTCATTTGTTTTTCCCCAATCTGTGTGAAGAAAATATCTATGCTTTTAACTTTCTGGGCAACAGTACCTCTTAAGTGGGAATTAATTGTGCTTTAATGGCGTTTCTCAGAGAAGACATACAAAATAGGTCCAACTTTTGTTAAGTGGGAATGAATTCCCATGAGAAACTGCTCCAGAGAGCCTGTGGGGTAGATGGCATCTCTAGCATGAAGAAGTGGAGACAGCATATCTACTCCAGTAGTCTCTCAGTCCTAGCTCTCTGTTCTTTCTGACCCCAGCATCTGCTTTCACCAACTTTGTTCCCTGCAGGTCTAAGCACATCTAGGCTATAGCAGGGAGAGAGAAAGAAGTCAGAGGTCAAGAAAAACAGCAAAAGACCAAAGAAGACATTAATAGAAACCCAACAGGAAACAGACATGACAGATGACCACCAAAATGGATGCAAACAGGTGTGACCCTCCACATCCCACTTGGGAGAATCCTCATGAGAGGGCTGACCCATCATCTACGTGAAAATATGATTAATTCTGTTGTGGTCATAGATCAGAGATCAGTGCTGAAGTACATGACAAATGACAAACCAGTTCCTGTTTCTCCCAGAGTGCACACACCCTGAGATGTGATTCCATCTGACCCCACGTCACTTGTGGGAAGCTTTATACTGCAAGTCATGAGACCAACTGGCAATGGAGCCACCAACCAGCTGAGTGACCTGGGTGGACATTTATCGTCTGTGGGCTCCAGCTTCCTTCTTAATGAAGGGAGAAGGGCAGAGACAGAATTGAGACACATCACTTCTGAATTGACTGGGTCCAGTTTTATCATGTGTCCATCATGGACAGGGCACCAGCTTTAATCGAAGTCATGAAGCAACTGCCCCAAGCTTCCAAGACAAGACTAGACTGTAAATTTTAAAATACTAGGCTGTGACTGCATAGAAAGAAAAGGTGCAAAGTGTGGTCTGGAGAAAAGAAATCCAGACTGAGAATCATGAGTTCTGGCCTCTAACTTGGCTCCTTTTTTCACCCAGTTATGTGGGCTTTTTGGCTTCTGTCTTCCTGTAAACGTCATCTGTAAAATGATTACAGATAAACGATTCTTAACTGAGACTCCATGGACATCTGTGGTCCAGGGATGAGATTCCAGCTGTTCATAAACTGCTAAAAACTGTTTTCCAGTTTTATGTCAGGGGCAGGTTTTAAGAGAAGAGATCTAGAGTTTTGATCACTTTCACAGAAGCACTGAAGTTCAACAACTATTAATAACTCTTTGTATAAATAAAATCTTTGATCCCTTCAGCTCTAACATTCAAGAAGTCACATGACAATACTGAAAACTGTGTAAAAGACAGACTTTGGGAAAAAGGAAAGACAAACTGCTCCACTAAAGCCAGCAATGGGTATCTAAACAGCCCTCCTGATGATCATCTGAGTTCTGGCACTTGACTGGTGGGCACAGTCTCAGGTCTGGGGCTCTCTAGCTAGATCGTTGGGTATCCATCACCAACGCTGAACCAGGTGTCACCCATTCTGCTTCCTCTCTTTGCTGGGGCTGTGGAGGCAAAAGTGAGGAGAAGAGGGGGCTATGAGTTCTCTTGCTAAGGGTTTGAGTCAAAGCTGTTCTGCTTTGAGTAGCATAAACAATCATCACCCCCGCTTGGCCTCCACCAGGTTGGAATCAGAGATCAGGGACATCTGCACAATGGGTTCAAGCTCACCCCTGCACTTATTCTCACTAAAGAAAAGGCTAGAAAACCACTGGGGGAATGCAAATCGGATCACAAGAGGAGATCTTGGCAGTGCCATTTTTGTTGGGAAAATGAATAAAGTTTTACACCATTAGATAGCCAATGGGACTAAGACAAGCTCTGTTCTCTAGCTTGGAGACCCCTCTTCTGGGTTCCTCTTGCCCTGTTTGCTGCACATGCAAAAACCCCCACAGACAGAGAAGCTGACAACTATAAATTACCCTTCCCGCTTGCATTCGGCACTCAGATCTTTGGAGAAACGGACCACCGGTATTAAATAAATCTCTGATCTACCAAGATCTCTGAGCACCGCTTGGTTTTTCCGCCAGCGTTCCAGCCTGGTTCTGTAACATATTTGGTTCCCTGACCAGGAAACCCAACTGTGCTGACCCATTGTTGCCACCGGTTTGGGAGAACAGCGAGGCGGTGACGGCACAAGGAATCGCAAGGGAGAAGACACGCCCTCCTTGAATTTTGGCAGTGTCCCGCTCAGTTGCCTCAGGCTGGCCCTGCTCTGCCGTTCCGACTCAAGGAGACTTTGCAGGTGAGGATCTGGACCCGACATCGGAACTGGTAAGACTGGGGTCCAATCTAGTGAGGCCCACTCACAAGAGTGGAAGGGGGACCTGATCAGTCCCCAGACACTTCAGTAGTCTCACAGGTAGAAATTCCGTGGATGGGAATGTAATAACCTCTGGTGTGTATGTGAGTGTGAATGTGCAACTCGATCTAGCTTGCCTGCCAAGTTCTATTCTGTGGCTCCATGGGTGGGCACCCTTAAGGTCCCCAAAGCCCACAGAGTCTGAATGGGCCCGTCTGCGATTCTGTGGTGAATGGCACAAAGTCTATGGTGGCATCAGAATAGTTTCTGATCATAAGTCACAAAGCTGAGACCGTTACAGCTAAGCGTCACCTAAGTTCCTTCGGGACACGGCCAGACAGGCATCTGACTGATCTCCTCATTAAAGGAAGGGCCCCTATCCCTCTGTCTTTGTGACTCTGCCTCACAGGAACATTATGGGGTCAGGACAGAGCAAAGAAGGCAGTTTTGGGGAGACTATGGAATTAAGATAACCCCTGGCATGTTAAGGACCCTATGTGAGTTAGAATGGCCCACTTTTGGTGTAGGAGGGCCCTGTGAAGGAACCTTGGATGTCCCAATGATCTGCTGCATCTAGCATGTTGTCTCCAGAGACCCTGGTCACCCTGATCAATTTCCATACATCGACTGGTTGAAATTGCCTGAAATCCTCTGCCTTGGGTGCGATTCATCCATAGCAAGCAGAGTCAGGCAAAGGTTTTAGCCACTTTATCCGGAGACTCACCCAGAGAGCCAAAGAAGCAACCCACTGCTCCCCTAGTGTTTGCAGGAGATACGAAGGAAGATCTCATCCTTCTGCCACCTTATGACTCACAGGGCTCCGTCCCCTGACTGTCTCTCCTCCACCACCAATACCACCCATTTCTCATCCCCTCAGGGACCCGGAGAACCCTCCTCCACAGGGACCAGTGACCAGACTGCATCCTCAGCCAGGTGCAGGCGCTCTCCAGATGTAGGTCCATATCCACGGGTACCAAGAGTCTGTACTCCTGGGGATCAGAGCAGGGGCTGAGAAGCCCATGAATATGCCCAGCAGCAAGGGGATTCCCCCGGGGATTATTATAAGAGAATATGCGAGGCTTACACCCTGTTTGCTCCAGAGGCACAAAAGAGCCAAAACGAAAGGACGGGGAAGGTCTAGCCACCAAAAGCGGGGCGGCCCAGAACCTCCTTAGCAAGGGGTCAATGAGCCTACTGCAAGGGGAAAGGACATTAAAAGAATAAGTGTCCCAACCAGGGAAAGTCCCAGAAACCCAGGAGGAACCTCAAGGGGACCTTATTGGTCTGGCCGAAATAGAATCAGACTAAAAGGGACACTGACTCCCTCTCCCTGTTCCTCTGCCTAATAGATGTGAGGGATTCTCTCTCATTTCCCAGGTTAACAGCTATAATTGGAGCCAACTGTGGTTAGTCTACCTGGGGATGGAGACTTGAAGGAATATTCCCAAGCAGTTGCTGCTTCTGCCTTCCCTTCCCCCTCATGTTTCTGCACCAACTTGGGTGTGGTCCTAGACCACCCTCAGTGCCTCAGGCACCATTGGTTCCTCCTCCCACCCTCCAGGTCAAGGAGCAAAGTGCACCCTCTAGGACCACCCATTTCAGATACCTCCACTGGTGCCCCAGGTGAAAATTGACAATGGGGAAAAATTGATGGACTTTTAAGTGGACGCAGGTGAAACATATTCAGTGTTGAAACTAATTTAAGTTTGTTGGCCCTGTCTTTAAAGTTATCAGCAAAGGTCAAATAAGCTCATGTTATCTCTGTTGCAATTTATTAATGATAGTTAATTTTGTCTGTCTCAAAGTTTTCATGGGTAATTGTTGAGATAACTTTCAAGGTCCTTAGTAACCTGAAACTTTCCAAATAGGATGGAAATGCTAAAGCTTTGATTACTGAACATAGGTTTGTTTTTTTAACTTCATATTGCTGAGAAATTAAGGCTATTTGGACCTATTGGAAAACATGCTTTGTACTTAATTGGTTCATGAATTTACCATCTAAAAAAATTCTCATTGCAAACACCTCTCAGTTGGTTACTAAGTCCTCAATTGGAGACTAAAGTTTCCTAAGAGTTAAAATTCTGCTAAGTGTACTTAAGACTGATGGAAATAAGGAAAGCAACCCTGTATGTAGGAAAGTAGTAGACATGTAAGAAAGATATAAGGAATGGATATACAGTTTTGTTGAGGGTAGAAGAAAGTAATTTTGTCCTAAATGAGACTGGTTATTTGGAGAGAAATAGCTTTAGGACAAAGTCTGAAGCCAAAAGAAAGTTGTAGAAGGTTGAGATAAATGGAATTTTAAAAGTACACTGGTATAAGGTTAAAATTCTGCTTTTCTCTTTCCTCAAATGACAAAGTTTTCTTGGACTGTTGATCTGCTCTTGGTAAGACAATGCAAACAAAGGTTTATTTTCCAGGAAAACCAAAGTTTTATGTTTCATCTTTATCAGGTCTTTGATTACTTAGTTAAAACTTTTCAATGTTAAAGGAGCTAGGTTTCGGTAACAACTATATAATGCCATACACTCACCTTTAGAATCTTTTACTGCCACGTTGGTTAAATAAAGTTTTGTAATGATCTGTAATCCTATTTAGGATGGACTTATAACTTCCTAAGGTTTTAACAAACTTCCCAGGATTTAAATGGCAAATGAAGTCTTTTGACCAATTAGGCCCTTTTATTTGGGATACTAAGTTACTTGGAAAGGCACTGTCGTACGATGGTAAACCTTAGGTTGTACTGCACTGGTAATGCTGTAACTGCCCAAATATATATGCAATTCCTAAAGTTTTAATGTTCTGGTATAAGGTCATCACTTAATATTCTGATTACTTGAAGTGTTATGTGTCACAGAAATAACCGAATTTCTTTGTCAATTGCATCATAATGAACTCTCATCAGATCTTTAACAATGTCTATTTCTGAGATTTTGTCATTTATAATTGTTCTTATTCTCCCACAAAACGTGTTTCTTCTTCAAGGAGATTTATAAAAAGGACTTTAGGGACAAATACAGGTATTTGACGTCCTTAAGAATAATACTAAAATGGGTAAGAATTTCCAGAACTAAAAAGCTGCATTCAAATTGAACAAGAATTAGGAACATGGGATTAAATGAACTAAGGAAGATTATAGTTTTGTGATTCTTGTTGAAAATACTGCTTGTTCTCTGATGTTTTCTCTTCCAGATTAAGGAAACTTTCTCTTAAGATATCTATGATATACAGAAATGTCATAAAATATTCATTTGTAAACTGAAGCATTTATCTTTTCTCTCTACATAACTCCCCTGAAATTCAAAAACTCTCAGTGAGTATTCTTTCTTTCATGGCAATTACAGTTGTTTGCATAAGTTCAATAAGAATCTGTTCATCTTGTAACAGATCACCATTGGAAATACTGGTTATTTTATCAAGGCTTTGACTGGAATGTCATATTTGAGAGTGACATTCATAGACTCAGATATGACCAGACAGCTTTAAGGAACTAAGGTTGGCTTTATGAAACATGAGGCCATAGAGCCCCTTGGAAAATGTTGGCCTGATACCTTACTTACAGAGTTCCCAGCAGCCTCACCAGGTGATGAAAGAAGGTCACTTCCTGGCAGGTGCAGGAACCTCAGGATATCTTGGGGACCTCATAAAGAGGAATTTTCCCAATTGTACAGGTATCACAGGCCTGTCTGATGGCAAGTATTTGGCTTGGCTTCTGGCCTGGAGAGGCTACTAAAAGTTCAACCAAGAGATTCCTGATAAAAGGTTCCAGCAAAGCAAACTTTAAAAGATCCTCACGATCAATCGCTATTGGTGAGCTTGCATAGATAATTAGGCCAGGATTGTTAAGACTGGACTTGTTCTACAAATGCATTGGTCTCAATTTGGCTATCTCTAGAAAGGTTGGGGGGGGCTGGTTTAGAGAAAATAAAAAGACTATGTTTCAACAATGCACCGTTAAGGATGTTAAATTCTAGTTCTGTCTTTAAATGTTTGTTGTTTGCCTAAACTAGACAACTTGAAGTAAACTTCAGAAAAATTGTCACAGTATTTCGTGTATAGACAATCTTCTGTGCTTGTTATTCTGTGGGGATAGTACTAAGACCCTATGGGCATATGATTATTTTTTTTTTAATTTTTTTTTTCAACGTTTATTTATTTTTGGGACAGAGAGAGACAGAGCACGAACGGGGGAGGGGCAGAGAGAGGGAGACACAGAATCGGAAACAGGCTCCAGGTTCGGAGCCATCAGCCCAGAGCCCGACGCGGGGCTCGAACTCACGGACCGCGAGATTGTGACCTGGCTGAAGTTGGACGCTTAACCGACTGCGCCACCCAGGCTCCCCAAGCATATGATTATTTAAACAGCTAGAAAACAGGATGGATCTCTACATATGCAAACCATATCTTCCCTAAACCTGATCTGACAGTTACCAGAAACCTGCCCCTTTCGAAGACTTGGAGGTGGACTTTACAGACACACAACCAAGTAGAGGACTCAGTTTCGGGTACCACCCCATGGTGATCACTCCAGAGCTAAGAAGGCCAACTCAGAGGAACCCTCAACGTGGCAAAGTGATCCAGATCCAGTCAACCCGCCTAAACTGACCCTCAAAAAGACACTGGCCCCTGAGATCTCCAGCCCTGCTCCAGCCACACCCCGGAAGCTGGCTGGCCTGTGCAAGGCAAAAGCCTGAGGAATCAACTTGTGGACTCAGCCCAGGGATTTGGATGCAACTCGGCCAGCCCTTGCCCCTTACTGGTGTCATAACCCTAATCTTGCTTCTTGCTGTTGGGCTAATAGGGACTGCACCAACAGGCTGGATGTGGAACGGATGACAGACTCCCTGGTAACCTGACAAAGCCAAACAAACTCCCTGGTAGCAGTGTCCCTCCAAGATAGGCGAGCCCTCCACCTCCTCACTTCAGGAAAAGGAGGGACTTGTGTCTTCCTGGGGCGGGGTGGAATGTTGCTATTTTGTAAACCAATCAGGAATCGTCAGGACTAAGGTTAAGGAACTCGAGGAAAGAATTCAATGTAGACAACAGGAAAATATCAGTCAATGGAGAGGATGGGATCTCACAGACTGGGCATCCTGGCTCCCTGCCCTGGAAGGGCCCCTCCTTTCCTTAATTTTACTTGTGACCATCAGCCCCCATATACTAAATACCCTGGTATGTTTTATTGATACCATAAAATGGCCAACGGGACTAAAATAAGCTCTCGTCTCTAGCTTGGAGACCCCTCTTCTGGGTTCTTCTTGCCCTGTTTGCTGCATGCACAAAAACCCCCACAGATATGGAAGCTGACAACTATAAATTACCCTTCCCACTTGCATTCGGGCTCAGATCTTTGGAGAAACGGTCTCCTCTGAGCCCACCGGTGTTAAATACATATCTGATCCACCAAGATCTCCGAGTGCCACTTGGTTTTTCCGCCGGCATTCCAGCCTGGTTCCATAACATTTTCAGCCTTTTAGAAACCCTGAAACAGCCTTTTAGAACGCTGGTATGTTTATAGGGGCTCGGCCTGCCTAAGTTTCTAAAGAGCAGTGCCTTCCTAGTTGCAGTAAGATCACCTCTTCCCAGAGCCAACATATTACACAGTATTTATTTTCTAAAACCATCCATTATTCCATGGAATCCAGGACCCTTCCTCCCAATGGGTCTCCATGACCAAGGTCTGGCCTTATATGATCTCCTCCACATCCTGGCTATTGAGTCCATTGGAAAGTCAGAGAGCCGAGGGGCCACCGGAGCCAGGTCTGCTCTCTCCTGCCTCAGCAGCTGTTCTAGATCAAGTCGGTGAATCCAGGAACTGCCTCTCCTCCCCTCGGCAGAAACAGACTCCCCCGTTTCCAAGGCGCTGTCTGAAAACAGACCAGCAACAGGGCAACTGTGGAAGAAGCCAATTCAAGAAACAAGCATATCCATCCTCAAATCACAAAGCTGTTACTCACTGCTGTCTGACTTTAGGCTAGAAAATTCATATCTTTGAGCTTCAGTTTCTTCATCTGTAAAATGGGGACAATAATAATGTCTAGCGCATGGATTCGCTGTGAGCATAAACGAGATAAGGCATCCCTGGCACAGAGGAACACCTTACTAGTTATATAATTTTACTGTTGTTGTTGAAATTACTAGTATTGAGGCAGTTGTTAGAATTATAAGCAGCGTTTGTGATGTTCTCCTTGGTATATCAAGCAGGCCCTCTCTGATTCCACGGCTGTGGGTTTTCTTCACTCCTGGTCCCAGGCAGCCCTACTACAACTCCCCATCCCCAGGGAGAGGTCAGGACCCCTGACCCCTAGTCTTACCTTCCTTTTGTTGGTGGGATTGACGTAGAGATAACTGAGGACAGTCTTCAAACCTACTTTGTCATTCAGCTTTTCATAGGTGGTGCCATAGTCTGTTGATCTGCAGGTAAGAGAGAAACAAAGGGAGAGATGTTTCACCAAATGGGAGATTGTATTCAAAGGGAAGCCAGGCTCTCCTTCAACTTGCACCTTTGTTCCCAAATCACAGGTGTGATTCAGAGATAAAAGGCCCCATTAATTTTAGAACAGCAATTAGACCACTGCATCTACCTAAACTCAGTCCCCTTTGCTCCCAGCCTTTCTCAGAGACCTCCTTTTCTGCCCTCTGTGACACTGTGGGTACAGGTTGCTGCTGGGGACTTCCTGCTCCACCTTCAGCCCAGGCGTCCCTCTTGGTGCTGTGCAGGGGCACAAGGAGCTGTGTGCAAGGCCAGATGGCTTCCTGAGGTTACTGGAGTCCAGCCAACCTCATGCCCCCTCCAATGAGCCTGAGGCTCGGGATCCTCTGGTGGAAAGAAGCCCATTAGGGTCCAGTGGCCAAATCAGGCCGCAGCAGGCAGAGGGTGTGAGCCTCTGCACAGAGGAGCAATGGTGTGTCAGGGTGAAAAGTCAATGTTGTTGAACTACTGCCAACAGTTCATTATTCCAATTACCCTGTTTGTCCTTTGGGCCTCATTTCCAGGGTTTTGACCTTATACCAAAGCCACAAGTCAGGTCTCAGAGAGCAAAGGCAGGCCAAACCACAGGCTCCTTCCTCTCCACCCCACCTTTCCATAGTGGAGGAAGGAGAAGGGGTGCCAAACAGGGAGGCCCCAGGAGCTAGGCTCGCTATCACGCTTTTTACCTCACTTCCCAACTCCACCCCTCACTTGCCCCCCTCCCTCTTCAAACAACCGGTATCATCAGCTCCCCAACTCGTCTTTCCCTCATTGCCTTCCTTGGCTAGATCACGAAACTTCTCCCACCCAGGCTTTAGAAAATCAGAGGTCAGTTTATTTCCTCTGTGGTCACCCAACTTCATGGGTGCCTGCATTCTGTCTCAAGTCTCAGATCCCAGCTCTAGCTGGGTGCCTCCCCTAGTAACTGCCTTTTCCTGGATTCTTCATCCACCTTCTCACCAGAATCTGCTCCTGTCCTGGCCTACATCTTATTTTTACAAGCCTAGTAGCCAAGGCTTGTACTATTTGATGACCTTTAAGAATTATCCCCACCCCCATCTAATCTAGCAAATTCCACGTCCCCACACCCAGCTTGGATGCCCACCCTCACCTCTGTTAAGGCTTCACTAGCCCTCTTCCCAGTCACTTTCATCTCTCTGCACAAGAACAAGCTTCCCCACCCATTACATGCCCAAAGCCCACTGTCCATGCCTCCTTTCGGCTCTTTTGATATTGTTATGTTGAATTTCTTTAAGTTCTGTTTCTCCTAGCACCACATAAGCTCCCGGAGGGCAAGGAACCACAGAGAATGCTATGGTGAGATGAAAGAACATGAACTTTGGGCATAGCAAAATCTCTATTTCATTGCTAGATCCACAGCTCTCTGGTTGCATGACCATGTGCAAGTTACTTAGTCTGCTAGAGCCTCAGGTTTCTCAAATAAAAGAATCAGGGTAACTTAGTTCTTACAAGATCTTTGTAAAGATGCAAAAATAGAACACATGGGAAACCTCCCAAAAGGATGTAGGTATAATGAAATGTTAAAAAAATTAAATAAAAATAAAAAGGACGTTCACTTCTCCTTTCCCCAAAATGTACAGAACCAGGCTTCACACATCATATACGCTCAGCATGCTTACTGAATAAACAAACATCAGCATTTCAAATCCCTCCCTAGGCTACTGGCTCCACATGGTCAGTGGCTATGGTAACTTTTGTAACCAGCCCCCACCTCAAAATGACTTATTTTCTGTCTCCTGTCTACCTTTAAGCACAGGGAATCACGCCTAATCTTTCTCCTTGCCTTTATCTCTTAAACCCAGCTCAGTCTCCAAGTCTTAATGATCCTATCTCCTAAATAACTTGGACCCTTGGTCTTTTCATCCTCACCCCGATGCTGTGGCTCATGCATCATTATTTTTGCAATAGTTCCCCAATTGGATGCTCTTTTCTAGCCTTCTCCCCCGCCCCACCATCCTCCATGCTGTCATCAGGCTATATTTCAACCTCCCAGCTCTGTCCATCTCATCCCTCGTAGTAATTACCCACTGCCTACGCACAATGAGTTTGTAGCTTCCAAGCTTAGTCTTGTCAAATTTGGCTTTAATCTTCCTTACTAGACTCATTTCCAGCCATCTGCTCCCTGTCCCTTTCTCTCCAGCCTCACTAAACTTTCCTGAATGTCTTGCATTTTCACTTCCCTCCATTTCTACACATATCATTCCCTTTGCCTGAACTATTCCTGCTCTATTTCTTCTTCTTGGTGCATTCATCTCCAACCTTCAACAGCAATATCACCCTCCTTCCAGCTTCCCCACTGGGAAATTAATCAAGATTTCCTTTGTGTTCTCATATCACCTTGTATATAATTCTATTTTGGCACTTATCCTATGGTTTCAGTCATACTATTTTTATTCTGGGATCTCTTCCTTGACTACAAGTCCCTAAGGGAAAAAGCCATTTCTTGTAACAGCCCCAATGCCTTGCACCACTTCTGGTGCAAAGCAAGTGCTGAATGTACTGATTTGTGTATTGTTTTGCTTTGCTTTGTCTTTATTTACAAGAATGAATGCGTGGTCACAAGTTCTTGCCCAACTGCTAACATCTGGGAGCAAGTCAAAACATAGCCTTACCTAGAAAAATTCATGAAGTTGGATGTTGGCATAATTGAAAAGGTCTAGCAGCATCTGGTGCCAGGGAAGGACCTACAGTTCACATAGACTAGCATCAAGGTTAAATGATCAATCACTCCAAGCTCCTTTCCTCTCCACAGCAGGGAGGAGACACCTTAATCTCTAGAGGCAGTCAGGTGCATACTTTTATTAACCCAAATAAAATATTTTGTAGGATGAATCACTTCTTGATTCTGTACTCTTAAAGGCCTAAAGATAACATGGTGTGGAGAAAGAACATTGAATCTGGAGTCTGGAAATCTAGACTCTAAAGCATACACAAAGTGTTCCCCTGGACAAACCAATTCTCTATGCCTGTTAAAGAAAAAAATTACCCAGACACTTGTTAAAATGGTAAGGCAGACTTCATTCAGGGAAATGGCAATAAGTATAGAGACCACTGTGATGGGGTTCTGCAATAGGAAAGAGAGACTGGGATCAACTCTAAAAACAACAAAACGCAAGGAATTTACAGCCAAAGAGAAGGGTGGGAGTCAGTGAATGGATCATTACTAGAAGGTAGAGTAATTCTTTTCTAAACTGACCTGAGAGGATTCTTACTGAAGGCATGCCAGGGTAATCAGACATCACCTAGGGCCTGGTAGGGGATGAGGAATTCAATCAAATATTGAGGGTGGGGGATTCTAGCTAAATGGGCTTAGCAGGATTCATGGTGAAACTGGGTAAAAGTTGAACACACCCAAGGACAGGGCCTTGTTGACAAAGCACTCAGAGGGTCCTGACTAGAGTTTGGCAGAGAAGAGGGTCTGTCAAGCCCCATTTTCTCATCATCAAATACAAGAGGTTTTACTCCAATAATCATAAGGCCCCACTTGGACCTTAAATATCTTTATGCCACCAACACAGTGCTTAGCTGTTTTCCAACCAGCAAACTTTCCTCACTCTATACATAGCAAACATCTTACTTTTGTAAAGAGCTGAATTTTCAGGTCCCCCTGCATGACTGACGTCACAACAAACTTCCTTCCAGAATCCAAATAAATCTCATCAAAGGTAGTATGCTTAGCACCACACAGTCCTCTCTTTCTTCCGGCTGCACCACAGATTCACAGGGACTCTGCTCTTCTCCGAGTAGCTGCTTCTCCAAGAGTCGGGACTTTCCAACAAAAGATACTCCATAGATCAGCTTCCTCTGTGCCTTGGGCATTTTCTGCTCAGGCTGACAGACAGGTGTCTTCACTGAAGACACCTTAAGAAGCCAGGCCGCCTGTGGGACTAAAGGTGTCCTGGACTCTGTCCTTTCCAGCATGGACACTGCACACCACATTAACCACAGAGCTACGGGGACCCCCTTTGCCTGGGGTGAGGAGCAGCTGGGAGAGAGGCCTCCACCCCATTGCCAGAGACCGCTGCACCTGAGGAACTCACTTTTCCAAGAAAGCAGACCATCCTCCACCTTGTCACTTGAGTCACCTGCCAGTGGGGCCACGTGGAGGAAACAGGCTCCCTTCTCCTATTTCCAAGCTAACTTCCCAAATCTTGACACTGTGCTCCCAACACTGAAATGTCCAGAAATCTGGAAACATCACACCTGCCATTGACCATTCTGGAGATCAGAATGCACAGCTACCCTGGAAGGCGACACGTGAGAGGTATAAAGCCACAGGCTATGGGTTTCTGTGCTTCCGCTCAGATTACTGCAGTCTAGCAGACCATTCTATGTTCTCTCGTTCTTTCTTCCTGCCTTTTTAATGAATTATTTCCAGCACACGGGAAAACACAATGAGATGCCAATCATGTGCCCACTACTAGATTTAACAAGTATCTGTGTTCATAAACAACATATAATCTTTTGGAGTATTTTACTTTTACGTAAGCCTTATACAGGATCTATGTTCTGCAGTTTGCTTACTTTGCCCAACATTCAAGTTTTGAGATTTACCCATGGTGGCACATCTAGCCCTAATTCATCCATTTTTCATTGCTGTAGAGCACTGCAGCTTATGAAGAAACCACTGTCTATCTTTCCAACCACTAATAAATATTTCTGAATTTTTTTCTTTTAAAATTTGCAATAGTAAGCAACGTTTCAGTGAACGTTCTTATACATGGCTTCTCACACATTTATGAAGAAAGGGAAGAAAATGACATATCCTGATGTGCAGTTACTGCTTCATACTCTATGCATAACTTCTACTTTGCTGGTTATTGACAAATTTTCTCCAAGAAGCCTGTATACACTCCCTTACTCTCCAGTTCCAGCAGCTGAGTCCTTCTTTATTTCCAGGGCCTAAGTCCATAGATCCTGACCAGTCTTGTCCCAGGTATCTCTAATTCTACAGTCCTGAATTCCAGACCATCTGAACTCAGTTAGCATCTGGGGCCCTGGATCCTGGCCACATGGACGCTGATCCTGGTTTTCCAATTTGCACTGCTGTGGGTCACCTGCTCCATGATGCCCAAGCCTGCCCAGGGACCTGCTTATTGTCTAGCTGGGCCTCCCAGCTTCCAAACACTCACACTACTCCCTAGGTACCCGAAGATGACTGGTAGGCTGGATACCCTCTGTCTTCAACTTCCCAGACACAGACAGTTCTGTGCCAGGACCTGACTCCTAGTGAGCCCCTCAACAACTCAGGAGTTCTTGTCCTATGCTGATAGGCCTTCAGAAGATCTCCATGTGGGCCAGCACATTCCAGGAGAGCATGGCAGCCTGACCTGCCATAACCCTGGGTGTTCACCAGGGATACTCTCTCCATGACAACGTCCAGAGTGCAGTTGAGAATATCATATACTTTTATCCATCCAGCAAGCTCCCACTCCTCTAGTAAGCTTCTGGGGGAGAGGCTGGTGGCAACAAGCATATGGGCTGCTATTTTAAAAGTAAAAGAACATAAAAGAAAAACTTTCAGGCAACGCAGCCAAGTCAGCCTCCCGGTAGAGTGGAACTGTAACTCCACGCCCCCGTTCCAATGCCACGTTCCTGCCAGAGGTGAGAGGACTCTGGAAGGCACTCTGCCAGTTCTCACTGGCCCACCAGATGTTCGGGATCAGGTGAGTGCACTGCTTCCCTCGTCCAGGCAGCCGCCTTCCTCCAGTTTACCACCCAGCTCACTAATCAGCCTCCTGCTCCTTCCCTTTCCAAACTTTGCCCCTGACTTCTGCAAAGCAAAGGAGCTGGGAGACCACAAGTCTTTCCCTCCTGGATTCTCTTATCAGTCTCTCTTCCCCTCCATGGGCTCCATTCTCTGGGAGGTCATCTAAATTCAGCAAACAATCACAGGCTTGATTGTTCTCTTTCCTGTTATCAAGTTTAGTTTGTTCCGTTCATTTCTTAACATATACCTACCTATTACCTATTAGGGCACATACTGTGTGCCAGTCAATGGGCTTCGCTTCTCCTTTTGGACACTTACAAGTAGCCCCAGCTCAGGTTAAAACTTTTTTTTTTTTTTTTTTGTAAAAGGGCCAGAGAGTAAATATTTTAGGTTTCCTTGATTCTGTTCCAACCACTCAACTCTGTACTTTAGCTCCAAAACAGCCAAACAGCATGTCACCGACTGGGTGTGGTGGTCACAATACAACTGTATTTACAAAAGCAGGGAGCCCATAATGAGGAGGCCCCTGCTCCAGATTATCAAACCATCAGCTTGTACTATCCCCACCACCAGCCTGACTCACTGTCTCTGCTCTAAGACAACTTTCCAAGATTCCCACCAGGGTCACTGATGCCCTAACTCACCCTCCCAGCCCAGCTGCCACATTGGGTCAAAATGCCTACCTGAGCTGGGCATTCATGGTCCACCCCATCTATGTCCCATCCCCCACTCTCCCAGTGATCTGAAGGCTGGCAACTGCCCAGACTTCCCCCTTCTTTGACTCCCAGCTCTTGCACTGATTACATTGTGGAGACTTTCCTACAACTTCAGCCCACACTCTCCTATTGATTTGTATCAAAGGCACCTTGGAGTTTCCTAGTTATTCTCTGAATGTGAAAATTTGCTTTTTGGCAATTGCTAAGAGCTCCTTAAAAGAAAAATAACAAATGAAATGCCTTTCAAATCTCCGGAAGTGTGGAACACAGCTCTAAGCAGAGAAAACAAGGAAGGTGGGATCATGGCGAAGACAACTAGATGCAGAGCTTGAAGAACTAGTTGTGTGAGCTCTCTGCTCCTCTAAACCTCAGCTCAGACAATACTGTTGTGGTGTCAATGAAGAGTAGTGAGATACCTAGTCTAGGAGCTGATAAAAGCCCTCGTTCCATAAATGCTTATGGCTGTCATTTTTATGAATGCCCCAGATTGTATTTTCCTCAAGGGCAATCACCTTGTTTTCTTTTCCTTGATTTATACTCCTTACACTTAACAGGGGTGGGAAGGCCTATGAACACCCAATAAATCATTAAAGAATCTTTGGCCACTGTTTCAATTTGCTACCATGAAAGTACAATATGGCCCAGCTGCCTGGAAAATCAGAAGTCAGAACCAGGCTTCAAAGTGGCATGCCTTGGGGTGGACCCTCCAGCCATTCCCCAAGTATGTCCCAATGAACTAACACTGAGGAGAGTCAACAATCAAAACCCACAGGCAATTAGGGGCTCTCAAGTGTGGTGAACCACAGATCATTCCAGGGTCAGGGTCAGGAGTTTCCACAGCATAGCTCCAGACCAAGCGCTGCCCAGACAGTCTTTATGATTGAAATGGAAAAACCATTGATGCTCCCCTCTGGCCGGCCCCACTTCTCCTCTTAGGGCCAGTGCCCAAAGCCATATTAATTTGTATCTTTGCAATGGCAGAAACCCAGCCTGACCACAAACAGATAACTCACTTGAGACCTCAGCCAAAAGCAAGTGATTTAAATAGCTTCATTCTCCAAGTGGGTATTGGTCCCACCCTCTGTTTAAAAAAAAAAACACAGGCTGATGCCAAGGCAGAAGCTCACAAAGCTCCCAGTGACCTCTTTGTGTTATCTGACTCCTCAGCTGCATTATCTAGTCTCAAAAAGAGAGGAACAATGATACAGGATAATTAATCCATCTCTGTGTCCTCCTGCCCCAGCTATTTGAATGAGAACCACCACTGGGTTTCAAATGCAGAGAATTGGGGGTTAGCTGACCCTAAAGACCAGATCGTGCATAATCCATGGTTTATATCAGATAAAATGGAGATCCACCAGCAGCACCCGCCCAGCACAGATCTGGGAGGGAAGGTTGGGGTGGGTGGGGTTGGCCAAACATTCAGATCTTTGTTCTTTCCCATTGTGTGAACACTTTGGTTCCCACTAAAGAATCTCAGTCCAGACAATAAGGTTGTTGGGTTGTTATTCTGAGGATTCAAAAGGACAGTCTCAATTCTATCATCCAAGAGGTATGTTTATATCATACAGGTAAGGGGAGGAAAGAAGCCCTCCAAAGAAAAAGCCTCTAAAAGAACCCACGTGGGTGCAGCATCCCATAATTTACTGCACCTTTATTCATGTGACCATAATGAAATGGCTATCATTAAGGGAAAGACTAAGTGTATTTTATCACACACACACACACACACACACACACACACACACACACACACACACGTATGTATACTATATAACAACATCAAAAAATAAGGTAGATATGAAGGTTATTGATCTGGAAAAGTCCCTAACACATATACTGAATAATGATATATTAAATACACAAACAGTACACCCAGACAAAATAAAATAATATATTGCCATTAAGCTTATAAGTGTGTACACAATGCATTTTAAACATTCTAGAAGAAAACACAAATAACTGGTAATAAAAGTTAACTCGGGGTAAGAGACTGGGGTGGGGTCCATTGGCTACTGGGACTTGAGCTCTTTGTAATGTTATAGTGTTTTAAAATGAAAAGGTATCCATGTATCACTCACACAGTTAAAAATAATAGCTGGAGGGGCCTGAGTGGCTCAGTCAGTTAAGCTCAGGGATGTTGGCTCAGGTCATGATCTTGTGGTTTATGAGTTTCAGTCCCATGTCAGGCTCTGTGCTGTGCCTCCCTCTCTCTCTCTTCCCCTCCCCACTTACTCTGTCTCTCCCTCTCTCTCACAAATAAATGAACATCAAAAAAAAATTTTTTTTTAATAATAGCAACATGGGGCACCTGGGTGGCTCAGCTGGTTAAGCGTCTGACTCTTGATCTCAGCTCAGATCATGATCTCACAGTTCTGCGCTGGGTGCAGAGCCGTCTGGGGATTCTCTCTCTCCACCCCCCTCTCTCCCTCTCAAAATAAGTAAATAAACTTTAAAAAATAATAGCAATAAAGTGATTTGTTACTGAGCAGCTACAATGCACATAGTAAAATGACACATCTGTAGAGGAACCCTATTATAGATAAGCATTTGCATTCAAACAGACAGCCCAACATAATCATAAGAGGATTCATTTCAGAGTCAAGCAGATTTGGTTTCAAATCCAGCCTGTGGAACCTTAGGCTAATTACATAAGTCTCGTGTTTCATATCCACTCAATGAGAATATAAATATTGCCTTCATAGGATTACTGTGAAGCTTAAATAGCCCTAATATCACAAAGCTCACTTCACTGTCAGTTGTTGGGAGACCCCATGGTAGAATAATAATCACTGGAGGAGAAATTGTCCCGTCCATTTCTGGGCAAACAGCGGCTGAGTTATAGTTACATAACCACCAGTGGACAGACGAATGCCATCCCATCCCCACCAAATCAGCAGTAAGCTACCAAAAGGCACACGGAAGATGGAGGGGTTGCTACACATAATCAGAGATAGCCTCCAGCAGGTGGCCAACGCTTGCAAATTAAAGTCGAGGGAAAACAGAATCAACTTTTTTTTTTACTAAGTTTTCCTGGGGTAAAAAATAATGAGGCATGAACTAGAAGGTGCTGGACAGTTTTAGCAAGGCATCTCTGTCTTGGGAGCAGATGTTTACCATTTCCCTTTAAAATTACATGCAGCCAGTTGGGTCCCTATGCCATACAAGCAATTATGTCTGTTTGTGCACATCCAGAAACCCCCAGGATAAAATGTGTAGCTGCCTAATGGAGAAATGTGAACTGATGGCTAGCCTTCAGACCATCCCACTACCCTAGAGAAGTTAAATTCTGTGTCCCATTCATCTGTAAATCTTTTTCTTCTCAGAGATAAGCACAATGCCTTTTATGTGGTGGGCACTCAGTGCAGTAATTAATTACTGTCAATTAATGTGAATCTGTTCTTCCCAGGAACAGCCAGCCCTGTAAAGAGAGCATGTACCTGTGCTGTATCCTCCTCCAAGAAGCTTCTCATCTCTCCTGCCTCTGGTTTCCTAGCACCCAGCATTGGTGTCATTGTCAGGGACGATTGTACCTGCTCTCTGGGGACATACATCTCTTCTCCTCTGTTGTCGTTTTATGTCATCATTTAACTTTTTCTGCATGAGGCTTCTTTGTCCAGACAGAATAAGTTCTCCGAGGTCAAGGAAGTATCTTGGATGTCTCTTTTAAACCCTAAAGCATGCTGAATATTGCCACACAGGGTAGATAGTCAAACTGAGCAAATATGTTCCAGGAACTGAAACAGTCACATTCAAACATTCCATTTTGACTGTGAAAGTGTTCTGCTGTCAGAGACTTACAACAAAGCAGATGTTCCCTCATGCAGAACTCAGACTATCAGTTATCCTACTGGTCATTCAGGGAAGAAGGAAGACTAAAGTTTTCCAACACCTGACATTTCCCAACACAGGAAAGAGGAAGAAATTTCCAGATACAAAAGGAGTGAATTGCAGCTCTTCTATTTGAAGCTATTATGCCATAGTCACCTCATCTCCATGGGCTGAGAAACCTCTTCCTGTAGAAGAATCATACATTGGGGCACCTGGGTGGCTCATTTCGTTGAGCGTCCAACTTCGGCTCAGGTCACGACCTCGTGGTTCATGAGTTCGAGCCCCACATCAGGCTCACTGCTATCACTGCAGAGCCCACATCAGATCCTCTGCCCTCCTCTCTCTGCCCTTCCCCCATTTGCACTCTCTCGAAAATAAATAAAACGTTTAAAAGAAGTTATTTTAAAAGAATTATATACTGATTGCCATGCTCTCTCTACACTGTGCCAGCTGCACAACATTATTTAAACATTTGCCCTGTTGGGCCCTGCATTCTACACTCCAAATGCTCAAAATGATAGACCAGAGCACTGTAGGGAATGAAAATGAATCCTAGTTTTCTTAAGCTTTTTTGAAAGTCTAAGTAAAAAAAGACAACCAGCTAGAAGTTGAGTTTATCCTCAAATCACAGACTACTTAAACTATCACCCTTGCGAAATGTCCCTTCACGATCTGAAGTAGCCCTCACCTAAACCCCCAGTGGCATGGGCTGACTCGGTAGATGGGTTCCCATAGCCTCACATAAAAGAAGATAAAAGGACTGAAAATTTATGGTAGAATACAGAATACAGAAAAGAATAATGCAAAACACAGACATCAATTATAGCTACGCCATGCAGAGAAAAGCTCAGTTAACATCTGGTGTGCTTTTTTTCTCTAATCCGTGTGCATGTGTATGTTTATGAAAATTGGGGTCATTCTTTGTATACAGTTTAATGTCCTCCTTTTTCACTTAACATAATATTTTAAGCTGTTCCCCGTGTTGTTAAATATTCTTCCAAAATCATTTTAAAAGCCTTACAACATTCGAATATATAAATGTATTATAATTTACATTAACTCTCTTCTTGGACAATTGGTCGGTTTCTGGCCAAACTTTTACAATTTTATACCTTTAGTGTGTATCCTTGTACATAAATCCTTGTGTGCATCTTTATTTGTTTCCTTAGAATAGATTCATGGAAGTGCAATTATTGGTTCAAAGGGTAAAAATTATCATTAAAGTTCTTGTTATAAAGAACAATTCTGGTCTACAGAACTATTCTGGTCAATCTGCACTTCTAGTAATGTATGGCAGGCACCAGCTTCACTGCTTACTTGTCAACACTGGGCTTTACCTTTCGAAGTTTTCCAGACATACCAGACAACATTTTAAGTTTTCCATACGAGAACACAGATGTTCTAACATACCAAGAGGACACCCATCTTGACGCCAAAGCATTGTAAAAAACATGAGATCTTAATTGTGTCTTCACACCAGAATGCCACATCTTCAACAATGCTTCTCAAATCTTTGTGACTCAGGATTCCTTCATACTTCTAAAAACTTGTGGGGACTGGACCCTAGGAGATTTAATTCACCCCACGTACTACATGAGAAATTACAGCTGATAAAATTTTCCATTTATGAATTCATTTTAAAATAACAAAAATAAATAAATATTACGCTTTTGTGAAAACCAGCTGGTTTCCAGAATGAAAACAATTTAGTGAGAAAGAGTGGCATTTTATGCTTTTTTGCAAAACTCTAATATTTGGCTTCATGGGAGACCATGAGATTCTTCTATCTATGTCTGCATTTAATCTGATATATCGCATAGATCATGTAGCTTCTAAGAAACTCCACAATGAGAAAATGAGCATAAAAAAGGGAAAATCACATTTTATGATTAGAAAATAATTCAATGTCATCAATCCTCTGAAAGGGTCATGGACATCCCCCAGGGATGGAAGGGCCACCCTTGGAGAGCCACTGCCCTATGCCAAACAACTACTAGGTCCCAAGAGGGCCGCAGCACACAAAAAGATGACTTTTTTTTTTTTTTTTATTAAATCTCTGGACTTCTTGAAAATCTCCTCTTCAAGCATTCCTCTTATCCAGTTCCTTTAAAGTTCAGCTCCAGCCTCCCACATAAAGCTTTCTCATCCATGCTGCCCTGTGATCTTTCCCGTCTCTGCTTTTCTCCTGCTTTTCTATAACTACAGCACCACTTGGCCTGTACTCTCTGATTTTCACAGTAACTTGCCCCCACCCAAACTATAAGCTTCTTGAGGTCGTGGGTCAAGCCTCTGGCACACACTCGGGCTCAGTAATTGATTTCTCGGAAGACTGCTACCCTAAATCACCAGCATTTAAGTAACATGCACATAGAGCCTTATGCACAACACTTTCTCTTGAAATATTTTATTTAATTCTCACGAACTTCCTTTGACATAGGTTTTCTATCTTTGTCATAAAAATGAGCAAATAGAGACTCAAGGAGGTTAAGTGTCTGAGTAAACAAAAGTGTTGGACCTGGAATCAAGGTCAACGGATTCCAAATCCCTTGTACTCTACTCCAGTGTTTGGCTAGTTATTTAAGCAGTGGTAAATGGAGCATGTGCTTCACAAAGTATCACATGTTTCACTGACTCATCCTTTCAGGGGATCTCCAAAGGCATTGCTTACTAGGAGGCATTACAGGTATCAAAAAGGAGGGCGTTTAGAATCAACATTAGACTAAAATCCCTGCTCTCCCACTCACTAGCATAGGATACTGGGAATGCTGCCTTATTTTTCTGAACCTCAGTTTCCCCATCTCTAATATTGGCATAACAACTTCCACCAGGCAGAGTTGTTTGGGATACTCTCTATAAAGTGAGAAACCTGCATTAAGCATAGAGCAAGAATCAGCTTAGGTGCCTGAAATACTTCCATTCCTTCCTGAGGCCATCTTCCTACCATTTCCTATTTCCCCTCTATAAAACAAGAATGACTTAATGAAATGAAAGCAGGTACTTCCTATAGTCTGAGCAATTTACTGAACAGAAGTATATTTTATACCAAACACCTGGATCTGGGGGTCTTTGGAACACAGAGGCTGCAGAAGCCTGGGCCAAAGGTATTGCTGGGAAGAGAGGACAGTGGTTTTTACCAAGACATTCACTGCCAATTCATGTGAAAGCCTGCAGGGGGCTTGGCTCTGGAAGCTAGCCACCATAGCCCACCTCCCTCAACATGCACAGACATTTGTCAGGCCCATGTCCTCTCTGAATCACTGGAACTCAACATCCTTCCTGACATGGTGGGTTGCTCCCATAGGGGGATGGTAGTACTCAACTGGGCAAGATAAGGTGCTGAGAGGAGCCAGAGCCCTGATTAGGAATAGAGTGTCTCTCAACACATTAACAAACACCAGGACTGGCAGCAACATGATGCTATTGACTGTCTCCAGTGGCTTAAACTTAAGCATTCAGCCAGCACCATAAGTTCTGGTCTACTGGGTTTCCAGAATCTTGTTGTTACAGATACTCCTTGTTTCCAACCCAAAACAACGCTTCACAGTTTGATTACTCTTCTCTTTTGTAAAATGAGAGGGGCTGGAATCAATGATCTCAAAAGCCCCTGCCATCTCCAACCTTCTGTGCATCTGATCAAGCTCCAAATGCCTTCTGGTTGCTTCCAAAATGCAGATCGATGCTCTAAGGATGCAAATGTGCCACTGAGGTCCTGCAAAAACTGCCTGAGTTAAGGCATGTGCCTAAAACAAGTGCTCAGCTTCCCAAAGGTCTACCAGCATATGGATCACGTAATCTAGGCACCTACAGGGCTGTGGTCCAAAAGAACCATATGGTCTTGGGGCAACAAGACCATCTCTCATTAAATAACTAGAAATCAGGGTATGTGTGAGTCTTGGATGCCAAGGGATGACACCCAACACCTGAACCACCAGAAAATGATAGGCAAAATGACTTGACCATAGGTAAAATTCCAATATACTCCTCTCCTGGAGAGATCAAAGGAAAAAGAGAAGTTTGGGGAGGGAGACAGTGATTAGGAAAAAGGCTCAAGAATGCAATTAGATAAAACTCTGGGAGGACAAGGGGTCTACCAAGTCCCTAGTGTCCTCTCCCTGGCACCCAATCACCATTTTAACAAATAAATACTATGAGACACATGAGTAGGAAAGAGTTAGAACAAATGCAATAGGATAGCAGTATGTTTAAGAGCACAAGTTTTGGAGTCAGAGACAGGATGGGATCAAGGGCTGGTTCCACACCTGTTACTGATTATGTGATCATGGGCAGGTCACTTCATCTCTTTGAACTTCAGTTTTCTCATCTATAAAATAGGCAAAACCACCTATTCCAACTACCTCACAGGGTGGTTTGAGAGCTCACCGAGTAAAGACACTTAAAGCATTTATCACAATGTCAAGGTTACAGGTTCTTAATAAAAGGTAGCCATTATTAACATGATGACAATGGCTATGACGTTGAAGACAGTGACATTCGTTAGTGCTAAAGGATTTCAGAGAAAAGGAAGGAAGACTTCATAGAAGAGGTAGGCCTTGAGGAAAAGATGGAGGATGAGGAGCCAAAGCAAGACAAAGAGCATGTCCAAAGGCTTGGAACCTGAAACATGCAAATATTTTCAGAAGATAATTAGGAGATGGGCCAGATCTGAAAGCAATGTTCCACATGGGCATAAAGGGGAGTATGTTTAGATTAGTAGAATAAGATAAAGGGTCTTGGATATCTGCTAAAGAGTCTGAATTTTATCTACAATCAGTGGGGGCTGCAAAGGCTTTTGAATAGGGCAGGGACATGATAGATGCCTGTTTGGAAAGACTAATCTTTTGGTGATGTATATGATGGATCAGTGAAGCATGTCCTCCTGGAGGCAGAAATACTTATTAGCAATCTGTCTCACTAGCCTGATGGCAGTAGGTTGTAAGAGATGAAATAGGGACATGGGGAAGAAGCATAATCTGTTTCCCAGACAGGGGGCAGAGATGAAGGAGAAGGGGCTGGTGATGGTAACTTAAAGATTCCAAGCCATTCGAGAGCCTAAGAGAATAGTGTCGCCATTGGCAGAAATAAGAGTGGAGCTAACGCCTCTGGCATAGGTTATAAATTGACTCTGAGAAAGAAGAAAAACATCCCAGGCTGAGTTCCTTAAAAGCAGAGCCTGCATCTGGGATCTGGAAGCTCAAGAATTACTGAAGGAGTGTTCTTAGGCAAAACTTACCAGAAGAGAGGAAGGCAAGATAGGCAAGGGGAGACAGACAAGCAATAATGTGGATCCAGAGAAAGCCTGATACAGGTAAATCCTTCCCCCTGCACATGGCCACCACCTCTCTTGAAGCAGCTGACAGATGGGTAAAGGGAAAGTCAACTTAAGGTTTGGCACATAACACTCAACAAATGTCTTTTAATGTTATAACAACTTTAGCATGAAGAAGAAGGCAAGATGTCCAACATATCTGATGGATGAAGGAGAACAACTCTGGGCAACTCCAGTTCTCTTCCCCTGTACAACATCTATCCAGTAGTGTAATTCACTTCCCCTCCAATTCTTGACATGCTTTGTGTAAGCAGCAGAATGGTAGGTAGCTGTCATTTTCTGGGTTTTCACCACTAGCCATGTAATTCATCAGAGGTGCAAAAGCAAAGTTAGGTGAGCCTTTCTAAAAAAGTGGAAAAGATAAGCTGTCTCTATTTAAAACAGCTGAATATGCATGGAAAAATCTGGCATGGATACCCTATGTCTTTGGGCCACTAACATGCACTGCCAGTTCATATATTCTGGTCTAGGAGTCTGTCTCCTGGTTGGAGCCTATCTGCAAGGCTACTCTAACACTTCCAGGATTCCCTAGGGCTATATTTTCCTTTTATACAGCAGGAATCTCCCAGAAAGGGTTGTGTAACTTTACTGTTAGTTTTAATGTTCTAAGTAAGCTGAACTCTGTTTAAAAGCTGCACACAAAATCCCACAGTAGAGAATCACATCCAAACGCATATTTCCTGTGAAATATCAGATCTATCTAACATAAAACATGCTTGCATTTTATAGGAAGCTGCTGTTTCATTCTTTGACCCAGAAATCAATCAGCAGGTGTTTATTACTGAATGCCTGTGGTGTGAAGGGCACTATGCTAGATGCTGGAAAAACACAGAATATCTTGGGAATAGTAAATAGACATTCTGGCTAGAGAACAAAGTTAATGTAGGAGTGAAAGGGCTAGATACGCATTTCAGAGACTGCATGCATTGAGGAAGCTAACTGCAGTAGCAAACGGCAGCATTTAGTCACATTTCAGTGACTTAATACCGTGTTAGTGCATTTCTGGTTCACATTATAGTGCAACATGGACTGGCAGAGAGGTAAGGGGCAGGAGGGGACTCTGATGTGGGCAATGCTTCACAGACCCAGCCTCCTTTCATATCAAGGTTCTGCTATCTCACGGATCTTAGGAATCCTCAACTGAATAGGTGGAAGGAGAAATGAGTGAGCAGAGAGAATGGTGTAAGAAGCATTTTTTACCAGGTATGGAAGTGGCATCTATTACTTCCAGCCTCTTTCTACCGGCCAGAATTCAGTCCTATGGCTGTATTTAAATGAAAGAAGGTAGTCTAGTTGTTTGCCCTGGATGAAGATAAAATAAGTGTAGTAAATATCTATTCAGTCTCTGCCATGGAAACATGATGGTGAAGTTTCAGAATTTGGAAATTACAATTTTGTCTTTTTATATAAAAGACTGACCAGTTAATGACTCCTTGCTCCTAAGGAGATTCTGAGCTCATAAAACACCCAGAAACACATCCTACTCACCAAAAGAACAGGAACATAATTTGTTGATTACCCATTCATTTGCCATATATTTATGCAGTGCCTATGGCTTGCCTGACACTATTTTAGGTGCTCAAAACACCACATTAAAGGGAAAACAAACCAGTCAAGTGCTGGGCACTTTATATTAAGACAGGAATTTTCACTTTTATCCCAATATTCCAAATAAAGAAACTAGGTCCTTTCAACATCCTTTGATGATTAAAAAAAAAAAACTGCCAACAAATTGAGTATAGAAGGAATGTACCTCAACTTACTAAAGGCCATATGTGACTAGCTAATGAGATTACAGATTACTACTCAATGGTAAAAAGCTAAAAGCTTTTCCTTTAAGATCAGAAACAAGACAAAAATGGCCATTCTCACAACTCTTACTCAAAATGGCATTGGAAGCCCTAGCCAGAGCACTAGGGCAAGGAGAAGTAAAAGGCACCCAAATTGGAGAAGAAAAATCTTCTGTGTTTGCAGACGACATGATCTTATATAGAAAATTCTAAACACTCCACCAAAACACTGTTAGAGCTAATAAATGAATTCAGTAAAGTTGCTGGATAAAAAATCTATACACAAAAATCAGGTGTGTTTCTATAAGCCAAAAACTATCAGAAGGATAAATTAAGAAAGCAACCCAATATATCAAAAAGAATAAAATTAACTAAGGAAGTAAAAGATTTGTGTACTGAAAACTATAATACATTGATGAAAGATAATGAAGACACTGAATAGAAGGATATTCTTTGTTCATAGATCAAAAGAACTAATATTCTTAAAAAGTCCACCCTACCCAAAGAAATCTACAGATTCAATGCAATCCCTGTCAAAATTCCAATAGCATTTGACAACAGAAATAGAAAAAAATAATCCTAAAATTTGTACTAAAACACAGAAGAATCTACATGGCTCAAGCAATCTTAAGAAAAACAAAGATGGAGGCATCACAGTTCCTGCTTTCAAACTATATTACAAAGCTATCGTAAACAAAATAGCATGGTATTGGCATAAAATCAGACACATAGATCCATGGAACAGAATAGACAGTCCACAAGTCTGTGCATATATGGTCAGTAAATTTTCAACACAGGAACCAAGAATATACAATGGGGGAAAGAACAGTCTTCAGTAAATGGTGCTGAGGAAATTGGATATCCACATGTAAAAGAAAGAAACGAGATTCCTATCTTACAATATACACACAAAAAAGCAAATACAAATGGATTAAAGACTTAAATGTAAGGCCTAAAACCATGAAATTCCTAAAAGAAAATATAGGGTGTAAGCTTCTTGACAATGTCGTTGGCAATGATGTTTTGACACCCAAACTCAACAAAAGCAAAAAAAAACAAAACAAAAAAAAAAAAAAAACAAGTAGGACTACATCAAGCTAAAAAAAATGTCTGCATAGCCACAGAAACCAAGAATGAAATGAAAAGGAAATTTATGAAATGGGGAAAATATATGTAAAATAAGGGGTTAATATCCAAATAGATACAGGGAACTCATACAACTCATTTGCAAATAAATAAATAAATAACCCAATAAAAATTAAGCAAAGGAGGAGTGCCTGGGTGGCTAGGTCGGTTAAGCATCTGACTCCTGGTTTCGGCTCAGGTCATAATCTCATGGTTTCATGAGTTTAAGCCCTGCCTTGGGCTCTGCACAGCTGGCAGTGCAGAGCCTGCTTAGAATTCTCTCTCTCTCCCTCCTCCCTCTCTGTCCCTCCCCAACTCATACTGTCTCTGTCTCTTTCAAAAGAAAGAAATAAACTTAAAAAAAAATTAAGCAAAGGACCTGAATAAACCTTTTTCCAAATAAGACATACAAATGGCCAATAGGTCCACAAAAAGGTACCAAACATCATTAATCATCAAATGCAAATCAGAACCACAATGAGAATGAGGTATCTGCTGACACCTGCTAGGACGTCTATTATCAAAATGACAAGAGATAACAAATACTGGTGAGGATGTGGAGAAAAGGAAACCCTTGAATGCTGCTGGTGGGAATGCAAACTGGTGCAGCCACTCTGGAAAACAGTACAGGGATTCCTTAAATAGTTAAAAATAGAACTACCCTACGGTCCGGCAATTCCACTTCTGGGTATTTACCCAAAAGAATTGAAAACAGGATCCCAAAGAGGTATCTACACTCCCATATTCATTGCAGCACTATTCACATAGCCAAGAAATGGAAACAATCCAAATACACAATGAGCAGATTTTTAAGAATGTGGTCTTTGTATATAGTGGAATATTACTGAGCTTAAAAAAGGAGGGGTGCCTGGGTGGCTCAGTTGGCTGAGCATCCAACTCTTGATTTTTGCTCAGGTCATGATCCCATGATCCATGCTCAGCGTGGAGACTGCTTGGGATTCTCTCTCTCCCTCTGCCCCTCTATCCCTCTCCCACCCCCTCTCTAAAATAAAAGTAAATAAATAAATAAATATTTAAAAGATAAAAAAGAAGGAAATTCTGCCATGTGTGGCAACAAGGATGAGCCTGGAGGACATCAAGCTAAGTGAAATAAGCTAGTCAGAGAAAAGACAAATATTGCATGGTATCACTTACATTTGGAAAAAGGAAAGAAAGAAAGAAAGAAAGAAAGAAAGAAAGAAAGAAAGAAAGAAAGAAAGAAAGAGAAAGAAAGAAAGAAAGAAAGAAAGAAAGAAAGAAAGAAAGAAAGAAAGAAAGCCAAACTCATAGAAACAGAAGAGTGGTTGCCAGGGGCTATAGGATGAAGGAAATAGGGAGAAGCTGGTAAAAGGATACAAACTCTCAGTTTTTTAAGATGAATAAAGTATTAAGATCTAATATATATATAACGGTGACTATAGTTGATAACACTGTGTTGTATAATTGAAACTTGCTAAAAGAGTACAATTTAATAATTCTCACCACGAAATTAAAAATTAAAAAATGATAAAAGTGTCGAAGAAATTTAATCACCCAAGTAGAAATTAAAAACCTCTACCCTAAAATCTAAACACATTTGAGAAATGGACAGTGGTGATTATTGCACATTGCGAATGCACTTAAAGCCACTGATTTATACCCTTAAATGGTTAAAATGACAAATTCAGTATTATGTATATTTTACCACAATAAAAAAATGTTTGTTAGAAAGAAGAAAGAGAAAGAGAAAAAGAATGAGAAAGAGGAAGAGGAAGAGCAAGAGGAAGGAAGGAAGGGAGGGAGGGAGCACTTGAGAGGGAGGTAGAAAGGAAGAGAAGAATGAAGGAAGGAAGAAAGGAGGAGAGAATGAGGGAGAGAGGGGCGAAAGAAGGAAGAAAGGAAGGAACGGAACAAACAAATGTAGGCTCAGAGAGGCCAAGTGACTTGCTAAAGTTCACATACCTGGTAAGTAGCAAAGTTTGTGTTTGAAACCAGGTCTACTTTACTTCAGAAGTCAAGTTCTTCTCCAGATGCCATACTAGCTCCCATAAAACACTTCTCTGAGCCAAAGAGATACATAGATGCCTTCATTACAGGCCACTATAACCCAACTCTAAATCAGCTTCTCAGTGGTGCTAAGGAAGAGATGTGCAGACTAGATCTAGCCCTCTATTTTCTTCCTCCACTATAACGAACCAGCTGGACAGAATATGAGAAGTCAGTATGGGCTATAGATATCTTGGTGTGGGTTAAAGGCTGGCTCGCAGGCATGAGTGGGATTATCCCAGGCAACATATTCCAACTCATGGTGACCAGAGCAGGACTCACTCAAAGCATCCCATTCCCAGAACCACGCAACAATTGCTTCACTCACAAGGAAGACTATGTTCTGCACTCACAAGAGAGAGATGAAATTCTTTTCTCTCTAGCTTCCATCACTGACCCCTAAAGTTACTATATCATCCTATAGTTTATCAAACTATAAAATAATGGGTAAGAGAGCTATTAAGTCAGTTGTATGGGAACAATAGCAAAGAAATTAAAATCTTGGAATTTAATACAGCTTTCCAGAGTGAAGAATTTCCCTTAAAGAAAAGTAAATTACTAACTTCATCTTTCTATTAATTGCCCTTTGAAGAATCTTTCAGGTTTTAGTAGAACTGATTTTAATGGCTGGACATGTTGTGATATATGAAGTCTCCCCATCTCAAAAACATTCCACAACAGTGTTTTTTCAGTGCCTCCAATTTCATGTTTTGATGTTCATTTGTTTGGATTAAGCAAAATGTATTCATCAAGATCAGTGTTGGAAAAGACAAAATTCTGGGCAAGATACTGAATATTCATTGCCTTTATGGGAATTATTTTATATGAAATCATTTGGTATGAGCACAAGGACCTAATATGAAATGAAATATGACAGATTCACAGATCTTTACCCCTTAGACAAACTCTTTCTGAAAGACTAACCTGGTCTCCCGAAGCCCAACAAAGCTGACGTTATGTTGACATCTTTATGATATGGGCCATTGTCTCAGGTCTGCATGGAAAATAAGCTGATCTGCGCCTAATCAACATGTTGTATAGCAGCACCTTGTGCCTCCCCTAAACGTGTTCTCCACCATTATGTTCATAATTCCTAATGCCTTAGGCCAGGGGACAAAAGACTTTTTCTATACAGAGTCAGAGAGCAAGTATTTTACACTTAGTGGGGTAGCTATTCAACTCTATCACTGTAGCACCAAAGCAGTCTTAGGCAATACATAAACAATGGGCATGGTTAAGTTCCAATAATACTTTGTTTAGAGAGACTAATATTTGAATTCCTCTTGTTTTTAAGGTATCACAATGTAGTATTATTTTTATTTGTTTTTTTTATATATATATGAAATTTATTGACAAATTGGTTTCCATACAACACCCAGTGCTCATCCCAAAAGGTGCCCTCTTCAATACCCATCACCCACCCTCCCCTCCCTCCCACCCCCCATCAACCCTCAGTTTGTTCTCAGTTTTTAACAGTCTCTTATGCTTTGGCTCTCTCCCACTCTAACCTCTTTTTTTTTTTTTTCCTTCCCCTTCCCCATGGGTTCCCGTTAAGTCTCTCAGGATCCACATAAGAGTGAAACCATATGGTATCTGTCTTTCTCTGTATGGCTTATTTCACTTAGCATTACACTCTCCAGTTCCATCCACGTTGCTACAAAAGGCCATATTTCATTTTTTCTCATTGCCACGTAGTATTCCATTGTGTATATATACCACAATTTCTTTATCCATTCATCAGTTGATGGACATTTAGGCTCTTTCCATAATTTGGCTATTGTTTATTTGTTTTTCAACCATTTAAAAATGGTTTTAGCACACGGGCTATACAAGTACAGGGGGCAGTACTGGATTTGCACTGGATTTACACTGGATTTGGTGTATGGGTCACAGTCTGCTGCCCCCTGCCCAATGGCCACTGCCTACCTGCCCCCTCCCAACTATAAGCTCCCATTACCTTTTGCTGACCTAGCTGCACCAACACTCAGCTTTCCCCCTAGACCAAAATCCACACTCACACTTTGAGACATGCTTCCATGAGCTGTCCCTTGCCTGAACCACCCCAGTCCCAGGATGCCATCCCGGCATCTGTCCTTGGTGGTTGGCATGCTCATGTGATTCCCTGTAGCTTCAGTAGTAGGAAAGCAAACTAAAAGGCTGCCAAATATTGTGATTCTTCATGTCTTAAAAAGATCTGCAGTTTAAGAGTGGCCAAGCTACAGCTTGCCCAATGGAAAGACATGCAAGATGCCCAAGCTGGGCTTCTTCCAGAAGAGAATGCAAAAGAATCTACCATTTCACTTTTTTTTTTGCCACAAGACCAGTGAGGGAGCATGTGTCCCGTAAAGAAGGAAACTGACATTTCCAGCAGGGAAAAAGATGCACCAAACCCATCTGGTCAGTGCAATCTGGCCAGGCCCATGTGGCTATATTCATGTTGCCTAAAGCAACAGTTTACCTCCGGGTTGGAAAATGGCAGCAATAAAAAATAAATGGAATCCAGCCAAAAAGATGACTCTCAGTAAAAAGAGACTCTGCGTAAGAAGAAATGGGGTGGGGGGAATATTTATATACCTAGAGAGAGAGAAAGACATTATCTTCCTCTCCAACACATTTTTCTGAAGTTACACATCTATGGTTTCTATTTATTCCCATTGGAGGGAAAAACAAAAACCCTGAGATTTATGAGCAGTGTTGTTTATTTATAATCCAAAAACTCTCCTCATACCATATGGTTGGGAAATTTACAGAGAGACAAAGTGAGAGGAAATTGCCTGCTTAATTCAATGGCCTTGGCAAAGCTTGCAGGCAGAGACGGCATCCCAAAGTCTACCTCCAACACATGGGTAAGCATGTTCAGGCATGGAGGCATGCATGCAGAGAGCAGAGGGAACCCTTGGCTTGCCAGCAAAGCCACGAGTCGGTGCAGTGGGAATGAGAAGAGCCGACGAGACCAGTCGCGGAAGGGGACTCATTTCTCAATTCTACAGACTGAGACACAGATACAGAGAATGAGACAGGAAAGGAGGGTGAGGGCAGAGAGACGCTGGAGCAAGCAGTTCTCTGGACAAAGAAAAAAAGGACACACGGTGTCTGAGCGTTCTTATGAAGGCAAAGTGTACCCAGGCCTCTGCAACACTTTTGTCCAATTATCCTCCTTCTCAGTGTTAGTGGGAAATAAGTAGGAATTTCTGATTTCGTTTCTGCCGCCCAGCAAGCTTTGCAAAGAAAGGCAATCACTCACTGCCTTTGAGGAAAAGACACAAGTTCACCCCTGATGTTTTTTCTTTACGCTCTACCTCCTTCCACTTTCAGACTTAATGACAAACAGAAAGCCACGCCTGGGTGACTCAGTCGGTTAAGCACCCGACTCGGGATTTTGGCTTGGGTCAGGATCTCACGGTTCGTGGGTTGGAGCCCTCAATCGGGCTCTCTGCTGTCAGCACACAGCCTGCTTCGGATCCTCTGTCCTCCTCTCGCTCTCTGACCCTCCCCCACTCAAGCGCACTGCTCTCTCAAAAATCAACATTTTTTTTAAACAACAAATGGAAAGAAAGGAAACATTGAGGTTGAAGACATTAATGCAAATGAAAATAGTGTGCAGATACGGAAAAGCACTGAAAAGGAAGAAAATAGTAAATATAAATGGCATGAGAAGCAAGGACAGACCGAAGCTCAGCTCTTTGAGAAGGTGTTTGCTAACAACTGGCCACAGTGCTCCCTCCACTTGATGCCCACAGCCCACAGGACCTGTCCATACCACACTGGGGTCCCACACCTGCTGCCTGTGGTGTTAGCTGCCTCTTAATATGCACACAGCTCCTCCTCAGGTTCCCCTCCCACTTCCGTTTGGATGACTCCCAAAACTTAGTCCCCACCAGTCTCTCCTGTGAGCTCCAGTCCCACATTCCAAATGCTGCATGATGAACCAGGGCCATTGCAATCCCAGGATGCTAACACTGAGCTGGGCACCTCCTCCATCAGAGCACTCCTGCACCTCTCTCTCCACCCCTACCTCCTCCTCTGCCATTCCCCATTTCTGTAATGGGACCCAACCCTCTAACTTGCCCAGGTCAGAAGCGTTACAACCATCATGAGTGTTCTCTCCCTCACCTCTAATCGAAGCCAGGTCCTGTCCCCACTTTGCTTCAGAAATACGTCTTGCTGGGAACCTGGGTGGCTCAGTGGATTAAGTGTCAGACTTCAGCTCAGGTCATGATCTCAGGGTTCATGGGTTCATGCCCTGCTTTGAATTTTGGGCTGACAGCTCAGAGCCTGGAGCCTGCTTCAGATTCTGTGTCTCCCTCTCTCTCTGCCTCTCCCCACTCATTCTCTCTCTCTCTCTCTCTCTCTCTCTCTCTCTCTCAAAAATCAATAAATATTAAAAAAATTTTAACAAGGAATACCTCTTGCATTGGTCCGTCCTCCCTCCCTCCCTCCCTCCCTCCCTTCCTTCCTTCCTTCCTTCCTTCTTTCTAAACAACCCAAGTTCCACATCATGGGCTGCCTGGGCTACTGTAATACTCCCTGACCTTACTGTCCACCTCCAGACAACTTCCCTCCTCAGTCCAGGGATCAAAGTGGTGTCAAATCCACCTTCCTGAAGCATAGCTGTGAGCACAAAGTCATTTTCCAGTTCAAGAATCTGCACGGTCCCATATTTACTATAAAAGAGAATTCTGGTATTCCATACCCTGTCTGCACTCACCATCACCACCGCTCACAACCAACCCAGGGGGAAGCACACAGTTGAATCTCAGTAATTGCTTGATGATGGAGTGGCTGGTGACTGAAGAATACTGAGAAGAGCTATATCCTCCTCCTCCTCCTCCTCCTCCTCCTCCTCCTCCTCCTCCTCCTCCTTCTTCTTTCCCTCTATGGCTATTTTGGAGGAATGCTGCCATTGAGAGAACCTGTGAGCTTATAAAACTGAACTGATTTGACAGTTACAAGTGTGTAAAACAATGATAAGAACGCAGAGGGTAGAGAGAAGAAAGGAGATTACACCGGAGTTCATGACAAATAACAGGGAGGAAGCCCAGTCAGTGAGCAGCCAGAATAATTAAGAGGATGACCCCGAAAGGAAGTGAATAAAACCTGGGTGAGCCAGGGAAAAGTAATTTATTGACAAGGAGTAGAGACGTAGCTAAACAATGAAATGAATTTGTCGGGTAGGAGTGCTGTGGAAAGGTAGCAGGGAACAGGTGCTGGA
The DNA here is from genome assembly GCF_007474595.2 of Lynx canadensis. Classification (NCBI taxonomy): domain Eukaryota; kingdom Metazoa; phylum Chordata; class Mammalia; order Carnivora; family Felidae; genus Lynx; species Lynx canadensis. The sequence continues at coordinate 24,595,797 of NC_044313.2, forward strand.
GAGAGGTATAAATTTGCCACAGGAGAAAACCTGAGGTCCTTATCAGAATGGGTGAAGGAGAGTCTCAGAAGAGCAGAAGGCTGACCAGACTACTAAGTATGACAGGGTTTGCCTGAGAAGGAAATAATTGGAAAAGCAAGGAGCTGCTGTTCATCCCGCCATTGAGACTGCTGGCTTCCTTTCAACATACAGAACAGGGCCGGTAAGGAATCTCTAGCACCTAGAAGGAAATGAGCCCTAATTCATTGACACGGACTCTACAGAAGCATCAGTTAAAGGTCTCCATACCAGGGGACTGGGTGACCAGAAGTCAGACAAGGCACAAAGGAAGGACAAAAGGTCTGTTGTATGTCAGAAGCATTGAAAACAACCAGTACCTATCACTAATAGACTTTGAAAGCCAGGAAATCACACTACAAGTGACATCAAACCATGGTGAACTATGCCCTCTCTTGTTCTGAATGCCAAAGCTGACAAAGCAGACAGCATGCGGACTGGATGGAAGAGACCATTGTCATCAGTTGCTCTAAACTCTGAATGAGGTTATACTTTGTGTCTGGCAATGCCCAGGAGACTGGCTCACTGCCCTTGGAGATTCAACTCCCAAGTACCTACTGAGTATCTACATCAGCTTTCAATCATGATCCTACTTCACAGACACAAATCCCAACAAGCGTGAGCTGTATACCTTCCCACAATTCTTGGCCCAAATCAGCCATTCCATGAGTGATAAAGCAAACAAAATCACAGCTCAGGTGAAGCTCACAATCTACAGTGGAAAAAAAAAAACCCCAGCAAACTAGTATTCTAATAAGCAAATTCAAAAATGGAAATTATTGAGCATGCCGAAGGAAATAAAGAGGAAGTATGGCAGAGACTATTGGTGGCAAGTGTCTTTTAAGAGGAGATGCCACTGAGGCTGGACCTAAAGAGCAAAGGCGTAGGATGCCTGAGCACTGCAGTTGGAAAAGCATCTGTAAGGGCCCTGGAGCAGGAAAGAGGTTGACCAATATAAGAAAGTGAACGAGGGAGAGAAAGACATGTGGAAAGAACACACAAGTGGTAAGGACACACTATGTGGCCCAGCCTCCTCTCTCTCACCAAGGACACAAAGTGGAAGAAAGGAACTAACATAGACTGAGTGTGTCCTATGTCTCAAACACTGGAAGAGGTATTTTGCAACCACAGCCTCTGCTTTTGCCTGTAGAAACCTACAGAGAGAACTAGCATACATGGAACAGAATGGTCAATCATGGGGGTGCCTGGCTGGCTCAGTTGGTAGAGCATGCAACTTTGGACCTCAGTGTTGTAAGTTTGAGCCCCATACTGGGTGTAGAGAATGGTCAGTCATGTTGGATAAAAATAATGATCAGTCATGTTGGATATATTTGTGTTGATCTTGATTTGGTAAGTTTGTGTGTGACACATGTCATTTTGCACTGTTCCTCAACCAAATTAACACCTGATTCCAATTAGCCAAATGCATCTCCCCAAATATAGCATGAGCTAGTCCATTATTACTAGGTTTTTCTACACTTAAAACCCAGGTTTCCTAACACTAGAGATGGACAGAATCCCAAATGGACATCTTAACCACCAAACCAGAATTTTAAAGGGACACACCAACCCAGTACATATTTTTACACTATCAAACAATAAGAATTGTAAAACTTAAAACGAGAGTCTTCACAAAATACCCATGCCGACACACAGTCTACATCATCTTCCCAGGGGTCAAAACCTTGTCTACAGAAAAATGCATTTAACAAATAAGGAGCAAAGAAGAGGCAGGAAGACTCTAGGACCTTCCCTCTGTTTGTGATTTAAATCTTATCATGAAAGATCCAGAAGCCAAACCATTGCCTGTGGAGTCAGCAGTTGCAGGGTGTGAAATGACTAAAAGAGCACAAACATGGAAGAAAGAAGTCTGGGGACCAGCACCGGTCCTGCCTCTAAACTGGCTGAGTAAGCCTTAGGTAAACACACACCTCTTTTGACCTCAGTTCTGAAAGATATAAAATAAGGTATAGATACTTCTGATTCTGGACATGACAGAGTAACCAGGACTGGATCAACCCCCCCCCCCAATGAAACAACTAAAAAATAAATAAAATATATAAAAACAATTATTTTGAAATCATTGGACATCAGGCAATGAAGACCAGTGATCCCTGACAGATAAGAAGCAAATGAGGCAAGTGTTCCAGTCATCCCAGACCAATGCAGAAGGAAGGCCTCTAGGCCACATGCAGGGAAGGGAACTGAGGCAAAGCCCAGTGATCTCCCAGAGTTGAGCTGATGCCATGGCGAGCATGAGCAGGCCAAGGTGGGTCGAGTTTGCAAGAAACAGTACAGGAGAAAAGACAGCTACATAAGTAGACAGAACTCCAGAGGAATGCAGAAGATCCTACTCAAGTCTTCAGCTGAGTATTAATCAGTTCACCCATGTGAAGAAACCACCCAAGGCTGGAGAAAAAAACACCTGAAAAGATTAGACAACAATCCCAGAAGCTCACACAGGGTCACTAATAGTTACTCTTCCCACCAGCCAGAGTGGTGACCCTCACGGAGCATCAGGAAGAACACTTCAGAAATGCTCTGCCTCAGTCACAGGGCAAAATTAGCCCCAAACAAAATGCTACCTGATCCCACCTTCTAAAGATTAAAATCAACACCGGAAAGAATTCAACCATTTCTAAGTGACTTAAGTGTGTCTCAGCAAAAAGCTCAACAATATTTGTAGGAATTCAAAAAACATCTACCACCCAGTAAGATAAAAATCATAATAGTTGGCATCAAATAAAAAATTATTTGGCATGACAAAAGCAGAAAAATACAACCCATAATGAGAAGAAAAAAAAATCAATCAATCTAAACTACTAGGTCTCAGCTAGGAGTGATTTCTCACCCCCTCCAACCTGAGACCAGTAGTCAAGGTCCGGAGAAATTTCTAATTGTCATGACTGAAGATGCTACTGGCAATGTAGTGGGTGGTGAACAAGGATTCTGCTAAATATCCTACAACGCACAGAAAATCCCCCCATAACTAAAAATTAGCCAAACCAAGATTTAATATTACCACTGTTGAGAAATCTTTCTCAGAAATGACACAAATGAGAGAATTGGTAAAAAAGGACATTAAAACAGCTATTATAACTTTATTCCATATGTTCAAGAAGCCAGAAAAAATGTACATGTTAATTATATATTTGAAAGATATGAAAATCAGACACAAATCAAACTTCCAGAGACAAAAACTACCATTTCTGAGTTTAATGAGATTTATGGCAAATTTGACACCGAAGAAGGCACGTGAAATTAAAACCATGATAATATCAACAGTACAAATGAAATACAGAAACAAAACTGGAAAAACATAAATAGAACATCAGCATGCTGCAGGACATCAGGTGTAATTAGAGTCCCCAAAGAAAATTGGCAGTGGGGGTTGGGGTGGGAGGCAAACATATTTGAAAATGTAATAGCTGAAAATTTTGAAAATTTGATGAAAACTATAAACCAACATCCAAAAGGCACAAAAATTCTTAAGCAGAAGAATCATGAATAAAACAACATCAAAGCACATCATAATCAAATTGCTTAATACTGGTAATAAAGACATAAAAATACAGAAAGAAAAAGATATATCACAAAGAGTGGAGCGAAGACATGTATGACAGCAGACAAGAAAGTGAAGCAGTATTTTTAAAGTATGAATGAAAAACAAAAACAAACAAACAACAACAACAACAACAAAAAACCTCCAAATGATGCCAGATGGAAATCTGGATCTACACAGAGGAATGAAGATCAAAGAAATGGCAACTATAGGAATAAATGTAAGTCTTTCTTCTTATTTAAATCTCTTTTTAAAAAATATCTTTGTTAAAGCAAAAATAACAACAACATGTTGTGAGGTTTATAACACACATAGAAATAAAATGCATGGTGACAATGGTTCAAAGGTTAGAAGGGGAGAAATAGAAATACACTGCCATAAGGTTCTCACACCATATGTGAGATGGTAAAATGTCACTTGATTCTAGACTGTGAACATTTTGAGGTACATGCTATAAACCCAAAAGCAACCATAAAATAACACAATTAAAGAGTTATGTCCAATAAGCCAAAAAAAAAAAAAAAAAAGGTACAACGAAATAACAATACTCAATCCAAAGGAGGAAGAAAAAGAAAAAATGGAATGAGGGAACTATGAGACAAGTAGAAAACAAAGAGAAAGGTGATAGACTTAAACCCAAACCTATCCATAATCACATTAAAAGTAAATGGTTCAAACATTCTAAAAGGCAGAGATTGTCAGACTGGATAAAAAAGCAAGACCCAAAGATGATGTCTACAAGAAATGTGATTTACATTAAAGACACAAATAGATTAAAAGCAAAATGATGGGAAAAGATGTACCAATCAAGAGAAATCTGGAGTGGCTATACTAACATCAGGAAATGTGAGTTTCAGAGCAAAGTATATTACCATGGATTAAGAAGACCATTGCATAATGATAAAGTACTCAATCTTTCCAGAAGACAGAACTCTCTTAATGCTTATGCATCTGATAATAGAATTACAAAATATATGAAATATAATAAGGTACAGGCAGGGCTAATATTCAACCATAATAATTTTAAAATAATGGAATTTGGTAAATTGCTGTTGCTCCAGACTCCCCAACATCTCCCAGCCATCTCTCCTCTCCCCCAGGATCTTCCCCAACTCAGAAACTAAAAGCGTAATTATCTGGACACCATGCTGTCTCCTTACTCGGTTCCAACCCTGTAACCTCTACCTACCCTGACAGATTGATAGCAATTGCTTAGTATTTTGAATACAACCTCTAGGCTTGGATAAAAGTGATCTCTAAATCTCTTGCCATTTATAAGGTTTTATCATTTCATTTATTCAAGCTGGCTTGACACTGAGAAAATGTTGAGTGGTGGAGAGGTATTTAAGAGCAAAGAAACAAGAGTGGACAACATCCTCACTTTGCACGGGCAGCACGTGCAGAGCACCCATTTGTAAAACACAGAAAACAAAGGCTTCTTCCACTGGGCCCTTTTGCATTTCTCACTGAACACCACAAAGTCTGATGCCCTACAGCAAAATACAAGCAAGTACAATCCTTGGGATCAACCAGCCCATGAGTCTCTTGGCCCAACCACTTGGCCTGTCACTTTGCTCTGGTGGTAGCTAGGGATTTATGGATTTGATTTCAACGTTTAATTTTCAGTTTTATTCCCAGTACCAGAGGAATAAAAGTCAGAGCAAAATCGTTTAAAAGAGGTTAACTGTTACAATTGTCTGAGACTCTAAAAAGTGAAAGGAAGGGGAACGGTTTTACAATGCTCACTAAAAGAAATCTATGATGTCTCAATGCCGTGAGCAAGAGGAAAAGAGGTCCTGGGGGAAAGCACAGCTTCCCAGCCACCTTCAAAAAAGCAGACCATAAACCCAAACTCTGAGAAGCACTCTCATTGGTCTCATGCTGCGTCCATGGGCTTGCCACTCCCCATGCTGCTGGGAAGGTGCAGGAGATAAGGGAAGTGACTTGCCTTGCACTAAATGTGCGAGCATCTGTACTTGGACAGTCCGTGCAGGTCTGGCCACCGCACATCATGCCAGATGCAGCAGAACTTAAAACATTCACAGAAACATGGGTAGAACAATTAAGTAACAAAGATGTGGAAGAGGGAAGCATGATTCTCAAAACTTGTACTGTTTGAAAACAATCCAGTTCATGTGGGATCTAATAAAATTCAGGACAGGAGCCACACACCGTGAATATCACTGCCTGGAGATCTTGGGGCAGAGAGAAAATCCTCAGGTAAGCACCCCACAACCTGACCCAGAGCAGCAATTCTACCCCTTCCCATAACTGAACTCCTGTCTAGGAGCTGCATTCTATGTAACAAACACACAGGAGCATACTAACCCATCAGTGGAAATTTGAAAGCCCTCTAAAATCTCCATCTTCCCACCCTCCATGTCTGTGACTGTATCTCTGATTATTCCTCTGCACTCTCACTCCACACCAGTAGAACTGAATGGGCCCAAGTCTCTCACAAAGCCATGTTCATTTCTGACCCAAGCCCTTGTTCATGCCATACCTCTTTCTAGAATGTTCTCTATGACTCCTCCCTGCACAGCTCTTTCCTAACCAGCCTTTCAGCCTTGGCCCAAGCTGTTCCCACCCAGGGAGACTTTCCCAATCAGTCCACAATGTTTTGTTTGTTTTTATTCTGAAGTCCTTTGGCATTTATAAACAGTGAAGTGTCTATGCCATTTGCTCAAATAGGACTTTAAATTCTCATATAATTACTGCTTATGTGAATCCTTTATCTCCCCAACTAAATCATAAATTCCTATAAAACAGACACTCTAGAATAAATACTTTCCCTACTATGCTTAGTGGGGTATTCATTAAATTACTTACTAAACAAAGAAATTTGAATTGCTAGGATAACCCAGTTCCTGCCACCCAAATGTTCCCTTTGGGTAACTTTGTCAACCCTCACTGCCACTGAGCTCACAGACAAGAAAGTGGGTAACTCGCATGTGTTCCAGTCAGATTACTTAAAAAATTGGATGAAGAAGATGGTGAGTAAACTGGGGGCAGGGGGGAAGGGAACCCTCTAAATAAGCCTGAAAGGTGTCATCATAGATAAAAGTAAACATTTTATTCAGGAAATCTAGGAATAAAAATTTTCTCCACTGTGTTGCAAATTTTACATATCAGTTTAAACAAATAGCACAATGGCAAAGAGGCTGTATCTGACATGCCATTTCCAGTCAACACCTAGTGACTATCGTGGACTCTTACCTAAAGGATTATAATTCTAAATGTATGTTTAGGGAAAAATACATAATATATACAGATAGATATCTATATCTATAGCTCTACACATCTTTCTAGAATGTTCTCCATGACAGAGAACACATATATAGACATATATATATATATATATGTATATATATATATATATATATATATATATATAATTTATTTCTCACATGGCCTCAAAGCATATTCTATGTATGTGCCTATTCTAAACAAAAGGAAATACATATAAAATTAAGTCTCTAAAGTAAATGGAATGAATTCACGAATTATCATTTTAACAAAAGTATTCAAATTCAATTTCCAAGAATTTTGAAAAGAGAGAAGCAGGACTTGAATAAGAATTTTGGAGCTGCTGATGAGAAAAGAATCCAAATAGATTTTGCTGCCCCCCAAATAAAAGTTTCCATCCCAACTCCATTGGATCATGTTACTTTTACTGGAAAAAAATTATTAAAGATACATTTAAAGACTATGGAACAGGGAACCAAAAGATAAATTCTACCCCTCACCACTGCTATCTAGCTGGAGTATCTGTGAGACCATCACCTGATACTTCTGGACCCTCTGCTGTCCAATCTGTTCAATGGGAGGAATGCCTAGTTTGTCTTTTTGGCTCTGAGATTCTTGCTTTACTTTGAACATCACCAAATAACCTGTCACAGAGAACAGGTAAACCTATATTCATTCTCTCTCTCTCTCTCTCTCTCTCTCTCTCTCTCTCTCTCTCTCTCTCTCTCTCTCTCCTCTCTTTTTGCTCTCTCTTTTCTAACCATTCTGTTGACATTGCTATCTTTGCTATTCGGCTTCAGATCATATGAACCAAGAGAAATTCTTAGAACAATTAAGGAAGAAAATAGAAATCCTACAAAGTTCAGAGAACGCTAAAGTATACCCAAAACTTTCCCAGGATAATGGGATATTCATCCTTCCTATGTTCCAGCTAGTCTGATGCAGCTATCTGACTTACATCATACACCTCGTGTAAGGAGGATGGCATGGGAATGGGAGAGAAGCAAAAAGAAACAAAAAAAATTATTTCTTGGTTATAAATTTTATATTTGAAGGAGAACCTTTTTCTCCTGAGCCTTAATACCCTGCAAGCATTTTAAAAGATTGGTAGCCATTAACATTTTTCTAATCCTAACAAAATTAAAATGCATAAAGATATACATTAAAAGCTGTATATATTGAAATTGAAATACAAAAGAAATACAAATTTGCATCTGTATACATTAAAAGCTCTATATATTGAAATTGAAATACAAAAGAAATACAAATACAAATTTCTATATATTGAAATTGAAATACAAAATTAAAACCCATAAAGATACACTTTAAAAGTCCTACTATATTGCCACAAGGAGCACCTACACAGCAGAGTCTGTGGAATAGAAAGGAATGTTTTGAACATCTTTAACGTGCTTCTTGTGCACTTAAAACTCAAGTGTATATGCCCTCACGAAGCTACTAAGTCTCCCTGACAGCATAAACTGGAATCTGCTGTCCTTGAGATCTTTGTTAACATGACCCTGAAAAAGGCCAAAACGCATGATTCCAAAATGTGCAGTAAAGAGATATTGCTGACATGGGAGACTGCAGCCACTTGGCTGTAACTATGAGCATCAGTAAGGGGACATGGAGAAGATGCTTCCTGCATGGGTGAGCAGCACTTCAGTCTCCCTTTTGTCAGCCTGGTTTTGGAGCAGAGATCAGCCTGGTCTCTATATTCCAGCCCCTGGCATGGTGCCCAGCACTTAGTGGATTCTCAGGAACTCTTTGTCGAAATACTGACTTAGAAATTTACTACTAGTCCACTCACAATTTCCTGACCTCCTACCAACTTCAATGAAGCAGAAGAAATGGTGTGAGAAAACAATCTATAAGCAAGAAACGCAAGGGATGCTCTGGGCAAAGACACTAGTCTAGGTCTACTTTGATTGGTAGCAAGCATGCCTGGAGGAAGATGGAAGAAAGCAAAGCTAGAAAGGTATGTGGGACCAGATTATGAAGAGCTTTGCTGATAGGCACCATTTTTTTTTACCCAAATTACTACTTATGGGAGTTCAATACTTCATTTTGAAAATGTCTACTTTTCCTTACACCAAGATGTTCTATGAAATGTGATGGATTCTGTATCCATATTATGTCTTGAAAAGGTCACCTTCTGTCTATACCCAATAGAAACCCATCCCTCTTTTCTAAGACCAACCCATCACATACATCTCATACAGTATCACCTGATTATGCTTCCTAGTTTCCACATCTAATCTCATAATAACCAGCTCAAAACCTTTGCTGGCTCCCCAAAGTCTGCTGACTGCTTCCTTAACCTGGTATCCAAAGTCCACTATCCTATCTTCTCTCTGGATTTTACAGTATTATACTTAAAGATCTCTCATAGGACATACTGATTTTTACCTAACAGATCCTGGATGTTGAATTGCTTTAGATCATTTGTTATGTCTTATTTTTTATTTCCTCTGACATAACCCAGTAGGTGGTAATCCCTCCATGTAAGAGGAATGGATGAATGAATGAATGAAGTGATCAAAGCATACTTATGCTAACTTATCTCTTCTCATCTCTAAAGATCTACATCATCTGTATGAGCTAAGTCCTCCTGAATATGTTTGATTTAGCCTGCCATGAATACTTAAAAATATGAACTTGAATGACTTCAGAGGGCATATAAATGCTTTTGTTGACCATAGGCCCCACCTGCCTCTACTACCTGTCCTTCTTTACTCATTTGTTCTTCTCTGTATACCTGGCTCTATAATCCTCAACATCAAATTTATAAACATTTGCATCATAATAGTAACTAACACTTATTGAGTATTGACTTGAGTGAGAACTTGTTCTAGGCACTTTTCATGTATTACTGCATTTTACACAATCCAGCAGCCAACAGTAAAGGTCTGATGCTATGCATTACATAGTTTAGTAGTGTTAGCCAGTATCCCCAACTGGACAGTAGAATCTACAAAAGAAGACAGGCTGGCCCCCACTGTGGTTCACACACAGAAAGAACTGAAGGTATAGTTACTGCCTGCCTGAAGAAAAGGTACAATGTCTTCTTTAGGAAGTCCCTAAACTCCTGGAAAAGGTGGAGTATCAGGCTCAGGGGCCACTCTAACAATCTTACTTCCCAGCCTCCTCTGAATAAAAGAAGCTGAGTTGCCCCAATCTGGCTCCCCAAAATTTAACAGGCTCCAATTAAGAAGACTCTCACCTCCTTTCAGAGCCCTGAAATACTTACTAGGATCACCAATAAGAAATAGGGCATTCCCCACAGATATTAGCCCCAGTTGACTGTTTTGAACAACATCTTGGAAAGACTTGACCCAAAGAGCCATTTTTCTTAGCTCAGACTCTCCACCAAGCTTTTCATGATGCTAATAAATGAGGTAAAGTCTAAGGTTCCGCCTTTAAAAATACATATTTCAGAATTGTCTTTATCTTCCCTTCATTGCCAGTGAATCACTCACAGTGTCCTCACAGCCTTTGTGTAAAGGCACTTAATCTTCTCGTCTAATGACACCATCTACGGAAAGAAGCCACAGTGTCTCCATTCACCAATAGCCAGATCAATCATGTGTCTCTAAGAAAATGAAGTCATACCAAGCTGGTTTTTAACATTACTGAGGGGTGTCGTTAAGACCTCAGAGAGTCCTTCTGTGGATGGGCTCTGATAGCTTGTGATTAATTAGGTAGCTCTTTCCCGGAGACGCCTTCCCCGCCTCTGCTGTCAAACCTACTCACCCCAATGTGGAGACTCCTGAGCTCCCCAGACCTTGTGGCAACCAGAATGAGTGAGGTCCAGGAAAGTTCCCTACACCCACTGTCCTGCTCTGGAATAGAAAAATGGAGCCCTTACCCTGTCTATGGAGAACAGGTGGGACAGATGGGACAGCCACCTGTAACTTTAAAATGTACACACTTCCTCCCTGTGATTCTGTGATGTTGGTCTCCTGAGGACCAGGACACCTTCTAGACTTCACTAGAAATCAGCAGGATTCTCTTTTAAGTAGAAGAGAGGGGTCAAGAGGAGAAACATCGTGCGACAATGAAATAGTGAATTAGTATTCTTTCTTCTAGTCCAAATGTTCACTAGCTCTTGTGATATCTGCAAAGATTCTCTCATCCCCAGCTGTGGATGGGAGAGGGCAGTGGATGGGGAGACTGGAACTGGCAGCTGTAATATGGAATGCGGCAGCACCAAATTGGAAGGCTGCCCAAAGAAATATAAAATCACAGTGTATGTTATGAACAAGGGAGTGGCCCTATGGATGCTTCTTCCCTAAACAGAATGTGCTTTATTTGGGCCCCAGTTTCTTTATTTGTAAAATAATCCTGTAGAATTCTACAGTTCTAGGAGATCATGTTCCTTCCCCATCACAAATGAGACCATATTTACTAGCATTTCCTTTCAAAACCATAAGTATTCTGATGAAGATACTTGTTGTCATAAGCTAATGCTCTACTAGTCATTCTTTTCTTTCTCATTCCAAATAATAGGTTCTATTCTAATAGTGGTCGAAAGCCAGGAGATTTCTTTTGACCAAGGAGATAGTCCTACTTTTGATAATGCATTGAAGCCAAACAAAAAAAAAGTGACTTGAGAACCACTTTTTTTTTTTTTAATTTTTTTTTTTCAACGTGTATTTATTTTTGGGACAGAGAGAGACAGAGCATGAACAGGGGAGGGGCAGAGAGAGAGGGAGACACAGTATCAGAAACAGGCTCCAGGCTCTGAGCCATCAGCCCAGAGCCCGACGCGGGGCTCGAACTCACAGACCGCGAGATCGTGACCTGGCTGAAGTCGGACGCTTAACCGACTGCGCCACCCAGGCGCCCCGAGAACCACTTTTATAATAAATCTGGACATTTTACAAACAGTTGGGTTGAGGACAAAGCAGAGGTAGAAAGTCAATCAGGTGGATCTCTACCCACAATTTGTTACAAAAGAAAATTCATATTTTTTCCCTACTCTAAAAAACTGGTATGCTGATCAGTAAGGGCGATCTGTTAAAACTCTTTGAAGGAGAATCTACAATTTTCAAAGGAGAATCTTCCTTCTAAATTTCACTGTGCATCCACTGAGCAACTCAGCACCTCTAGCTTCCGATCCCATTTGGGACAGACCTTTTCCCATCAGGGAATGCAGATGCTTGCTGGCTGCTGAGGATGCAAACAGCTTTTATATCCCATCCGCTCCATATGAAAACCATGTGAGTTCCTTAGGGTAAGTATTGTTGTTCCCATTTTACCAGTGAGAAAAACTGAGCCCAGACAGGGAGGTGGCTTGCCTGACACTACATAGCTCTTTGGAATGGAGGTGAAGCAAGCATCCAAGTCTGATAACACACCACATTCCTGGGCCTCTCTGCTTAGTCAGTCTGCTTGGTTTTTGATAAAACTACCATAGACTTCTTCAATCATCAGTAAATCAAAGACTTTGCCTTTATACCTTCCAATGTGGGTACTTATGTGTATTCCAAATATAAGCAATTGAAAAATGAACACTGCCCACCCTTCTCTTTTTTTAAATTTTTTTAATGTTTATTTATTTTGAGAGAGAGAGACAGAGACAGAGACAGAGATTGAGAGGGGAAGGGCCAGAGAGAGAGGGGGACACAGAATCTGAAGTAGGCTCCAGGCTCCAAGCTGTCAGCACAAAGCCCGATGTAGGGCTCGAACTCACAAACCACAAGATCATGACCTGAGCCGAAGCCAGACGCTTAACCAACTGAGCCACCCCGGTGCCTGCCCACCCTTCTATTCTTAATATGAAGCTCCTTACATTGTTACTCTTTTTTATTAAAAGAATTCTCTGTAATCAAGAAAAAAGGCCCAGACTCTGCGTGTTGTAGGTTCCCTCCCAAGTTTGATCTTTGCAATCGAATATTTCCATCTAAATGCTCCATCAATTCAATCAAAATGTTAATATTCTGATTACAAAGTATTGCTCTATGCATTGCTAACACATTTCTTTCCCACTTCTTTCCCCCAGCAAAGCACAGAGCTGGAGTTCACAAATAGGCAAGCCATTTTGGTTTAAGGGAGTAATTGATCAGCAGAAATATTTCAGGTTATTAGACTACAATCTATACACACTCCCCCATATTCGGATCTCTTTTGTACTCTGCACAGAGCTACTGCACAGCTGCTAAACCTCTGTGTGTTTGTAATGATCACGGGGACCAGGAAACTAGCAGTTGTCCTTTAAAACCTACATTAACCCTGGGTTTAGTGATGTTATCAAAGAGTGTAACTCTTTTTTCATACTTTGCTGCATCAGTGATACTGAAGTTGAAGCAAATAAATAATTATGGTTTCAACTTTGAGGCATTATCTTCCAGGCTACAGAGATGATATATTTTAACGAGTCAGATTCAGAGAACCATCGTGGGAATTTTGAAAAATTAATCTCTTTCTCCCCTGCGTGTACAGTGACAAACATGTGGTTTTGAAGGCCAATTGTGGCTCACATCATGGCATTCCCACTGCAGAGTGAATTGTCTATGATGAGGATCTTTTCAGTAATGACACCATCGATACGGGCCACCTCCCTACTTATCTGCATCTATAACGTTATAGGGAAAGGCAAGGGAGGACAGATTTCTGCAAGGGAAAGCAGAGATTTCTAATCTGAGTTTGAGAATGTGCTCGAATGTTTGGCAAGAATGCCTCCTGCCCACAGATGGGCGGTGGAGGGTAGCCACTAGAGGCAACCGTGGAAGAGGTGACAACCTATGTGAGGATGTTCGAGGCACCAAGGAAGACCCTGACCTCAAAACGCTTCTCCCACCTGCTCTGACAACTATTTTAACACAAAGGTAAAGACTTGCATTCTGTAATGAGGCATCAAAGGCATGTATCACTGAAAGGCAGACCACAGTGATAAATTCAGTCATACTTGAGTCAATACCAGCCAGCAGATTTGGACAGAGGAAAGGAAAGGCAGAGAGCAAGCAGCAGCCTCATGGGAGAGAGCAGTCCCAAGGAAGAAGGGAGCGCTCAGGGAAGGAAGATAAACCTTGATGTCTGATACTCTTTGTCTGTTATCACTGTAGCAAGAAGAGCATGGCAGCACGTGTTGGGAAGCCTCGAAGATCTTTTATAACCCCTATCACATTTTACTTCAGTCACTGGCTCATTTAGGCCACACGTGTCATTAAGAATCTAATAATCAGGTTAGGCTCTAAGGAATGTAAGGAGAAGACAAGGTAGGCTTTCTGTCCCCCAAGAACTTATAGCCTGGCCGAGGAGGCAACTTATAATTATTTAAATGTATTTATGAAAGCAAAAGGAAGTGAATCTAGGGTGGTCTGGGTCCTGGGGAGAGGGATTTGAGCCGTGGCATGTTCACCTGCCCCAGGGTATCAGCCAGGTTTACCACGACCACCTCCACCACCCTGAGAAAGAGGTGGCAGGTAAAATTCAATAGACTTCAACACCCTTCTTCTCCATGTTTCCACTCCTTGACCTTGCCCAGGGCCTCTGAACTGTGTTCTACAAGTTAAGGACATCCTGCTATGGGGAAAAAAAAAAAGGTGTGAAACCCAGTCTGTGCTCTGCTAGGCAGGCTGGGAGGCTCTGCTCAAGACCACATTTGTTCAACAGAAGGGGTAAATTCTCAAATTCACAAGCAGGCTCCATCTTCTCACCAATGGGCCATGTCCAACTAGAGACAGTGCCTTTGTACAATTTAGACACATGCATGTGTTAGACAATGGCCTGGTGGTGGCCTGGGCCCACCGCCTTTTCCATGTAAATTGCGACAGGCAGAATAATGGTCCCCAAAGATGTCCATGCCCTAATCCCTAGGATCTGAGAATATGCCACCTGTACAAGGGACTTTGTAGATGCAGTTCACTACAGCTCTTGAGATGGGGATATTATCCTGGATTACAAGGTGGGCCCAATCTAATCACAGGAGTCCTTGAAAGTGGAAAACTTTCCCCAGCCATGGTGGATTCAGCGATACAACATGGGGCTGCCACTGCTGCCTTTAAAACCGAGGGAAGGGAATCATAAGCCAAGGAATACAATCAGCCATGGAGCTGGAAACGGCAAGGCAACAGATTCCTCCAGAGCCCCCAGAAAAGAACTCGGCCTACTATCACCTTGATTTTAGCCCCATGAGACCTGTAACTTCTCACACATGGAACTGTAAAATAATAAACTAAATGTGTGGTAATTCATTACAGCAGCAATAGGAAATTGACATGATGGATATGATGACTATCCATCATAATCTGCTCCTCCTAAAACTCTCCAAAATGTAATCCTCATACGCAGCAGACGTCTCAGGAAAAACACATTCTGAACAGTCTCTCATAACATGAAGCCATCCTTAAAAACCACCGATTCTGCTCATGGAAACTGATGGAATAGGTTGGCACTTCCCAGAGGCTCCTGGAGATTTGTCATAGCTTCAGGCTGAGTCCATAAAAGCAATCCATTTGGACACTGCAGGCTGCAGTCAGTGGTGGCATCCCTGACCTACGTCCCTGGCTCTTCCAGTAGATTATGCAGTTCTCTCTAATCCGTTTATTAAAACCCTCCATATTTGGAATACATAAGAGTGTATTCCCCAGACACTGAATGATGACCGATGATGGTACAATTCTATGTACTTACATTCTAACCTACGTAATTGTACTACCTTTTTCACGCAAGTATTTCATCATGTTAGTTTAAAACCTCTATAAAACCATTTGTATGGTAACATAGTATTTCATCCTAGGAGACAAACTACTTAACCATTCTCTGAATTAAGTTCATTTTTTTCTCTTATGAACATCTTCTACTAGTATATACATGTATATACATGTATGCACGCAAACACACATACATTTATAGTTGAAGACAGAACCACCAGAGGCAAGAGTTCAAACTCCTTACAGGTTTTGAGTAAATCTTCTTGAACACCAAATACTTTCCATGACAAATCAAGCCCTTTGCCCAAAATGCTTATATAATGGAATTCTCCATAGCCCAGCCCTACCACTCTCCTTTCCCTATCACAGCACCTTTTTGTTTCCTTTGCAGCATTTATTACCAGCTATAATTATACTGCTAATTAATTAATGTGGTTGTTATCTGCTTCTCTCACTAGCAGGTCAGCTCACCAATGGCAGAAACTATGCATGTCTTGTCCACACATGTACCCCCAAGGGCGTAGCACAGTTCCTGGAACAGAGTATAGGCACAGCATCTTTGTTGAATGGACAAACATAGTCCTCCATGAAGATCTCCATGGACTATATATACCCTTGTCCCTGAGTTAATGCTTAATAAAGACAAATGAATTTCATGAACAAATGCAATTGAAAAAAATCTGTGTATATTTCCTAAAAGCTGGAGTTAACATAGACATTGGGATGACAGTAGAGATACATACTATCAGACTACCTGAAATCCTTTCTGGAAAACAGTAAAGCATGTGTGCATAAATAAGTAAAAATTGTTCAAAATAGAAGTGTTATTACCAAAAAGACCTCTTAAGAAAACAAACTTTATAACACAGACATTATAGAAGATTTTCAAAGTCAAAATATTAAAAATACACTTCGTATGTGTTTTGAAAATTACAGGTAACAACACAGCAAGGACATGCTCTGTGGTATCTGATTCCTTCCCTGGGAAGTTCCTTCTTATCACCCCATATAAGTAGCCTTCCTTTCCTCTCTTGGCTAATTTTCTGTCTCTCATGTGGCATTCCTTTAGAAGACCTTGCCTTGAAATTATTAATGAACATCTTTCTCTTTTAGATTCCAGGGCCCTTGAGAGGGTGGCCAGTTTCTACACTGTTGATCCCCCATGCCTCGTCCAGGTCTCTACACACAGGCTTGAAAGGAAAAATGATGATATGCTAAATTAATCATGGTAGGACATTATATTTCTTGAACATCTTATATGGGCCAAATACTTTTGCACTAACTACTGACTTAGTTCATCCTTGTAGGACATATGATATACTTGTATCCATTTTATAGATGAGGAAACAGGTTCTGAGGGGTAGATAAAATCTCACATAGATCGCTGTGGGCTGAAATTGCTGGGGCTGCACTTTGAATAATAGAAAGTAGAAAAAGCAAAGAAAGAAATGGGGAGAGAGATATCTCAAGGGAAACAAATAATGTGGGGAACTTCAGGGCATGGAAACAGACCTTTAACTGCTATATAATTTCTATGCTTCTACAGATTAATTTGAAGGTCGCTTAACTATAAAATACTTTTGGAACCTGACTTGTTTTGTTAACATCTAAAATAAAGGAAAGAAGTCCAAAGATAAAGGATAACAATATTAAAATAAGCACCACCCTCCAAGAGCCAGAAAAATCAAAGCAAGTAATTAACATCTGATGGCATAGTTATCCCAGACAAACTGGCTGCAAAAGGAGATGACTACAATCCTTAGAACACAGTCCCTTTCAGGAATGTTTACTGCCCTTAGTGACTTACAACTGAAGTCATAGACCCCCTTTGTCAGCAGGCTTTGCTGTTTTTCTCAAGAAACAGCAAGTCTAACAACCAGGCCAAGGCAAGAAATACAATTTGCTACTTATTGGCATCTAACCTTGACATACAGAGTAACACTAACTAGAGAGAAAAGGCATGGTTCAAAACTCCCAAATACACGTTAGGAGCCTGCAGGCTTATGTTTACAGGGTCATATGAATATAAAAAAAGTCACCTCATTTTAGCCATTCTAAGGCTTTCCCGTCAGTGTTATGGTGTCTAGAGATTCAAAAACACTAATAATTATGTCCATTGTAAAGCTTTGCATTGACCATCAGCCTAGCACTTATTCATTCAGACAGGCGTGCAGGTTTTACAATTTAGAAACATTTCTAATATGCACCACTGAGCCCGTGAGACCATCTATTTTCTCATGGACATGGGTAGGCCAGCGGCAATAACTAACTAGGAATTTCATTAGAGCAACTGGGTCTCAACCACAATTTATAGACTCAAATTTCTTCAACACTGAACCAGAAATTCCAGAGGTTCATCTTAAGCAAACACAGGCTTGAAACCTTGGTGGGTCCATGACTCCTAGTAATAATAATTGTAATTTTTTAGGAGTTCACTAAATTCCAGGAACTAGGTTAGCCATTTTATAAACATCAATTAATGTAATTATCACAGTGACATTATAAGGTAGACCCTCTCATTATGCCCCATTTTGCAGATGAAAAAATTTAAGAGAAGTAACTTGCCCAAGGTCACACAACAATGAGAGCAAGAACTTGAACTCAGAATTGACTATCCATGTAAAACCACTACCATGAAACAGAAGTGCAAATAATGGTATTGTACCAAGATGGCATCCTTGATCCAATGCATATCGCAAAACAGAAGTCAGGGCGTAATTTTCTTATTGACTGGTCAAACACTCTTGACTTGAAAAGATCTACCAACTGGCAACTATTCACTGAGCATCTATTCCAAGGAAAGCACGATGTCTGTAGCAGGCCTGATCCCTGCCTTTGAAGAAGATAGTCTTTGAAGGAAGAGGAGACATGTGACTTCAGAACTTGGAGGTAAGGAGCAGTTGAGAAAACGGAAGACATCGTATACTCAAAAACAAATTCAGCAGACATAAGCGTGTCAGAAATTTGGAGAAATAGGAGAATGTGATCAGACAGAGAAATTTCAAGGTTCAAGTTATTATCAATCAGGCAGTAAAAATGACCACAGGACCAAGATTTAATGATGCTAGTAGGTGGCTGAAGAAGACGGCTGAAGACTATAAGGTCAGACTAGTGAAGGTGTCTTCTAACACAGATGGAGAAGACATCACAGAGGGTGTTAAAGGACATGATGACGGAGACAGGTTTAAGTTAGGGACACGGTAAGCAACAGGATGCAGTATACTTGAGGTTAGGCACTACGACAGCAGGCAGGATGGTAGTCACCTTCGGTGACGACACTGTCCCAGAGCTAGAAAATACAGGAAAGCCATTCCTAATGTCACCCATCCCAATTACATGTAAGGCTTACTTCCATTTATTTAGAAAATTCGTCTTGAGAGTTTTCAGAAGGCCCCCATCTTTTGACGTCCTGAAACCTTGGTGAACTTGTCAGTCTACAAACATGAGGAAGTGTCAGTGGTAAAAATGCTGGAAAGGGAACAGCACACACAATTCAGGGGACAGTAAGGCCTTTTAAAATGTTTCTCGTAGCAGTTCGAATAGCTCTCGGGGGCAGATATTCCTAATGTCGACCAGAACGGCAGTGTGAGCTAGAGACAAGATAGCAAGGGAGAAAGGAAGGGAAAGAGAAACCCAGCTGAATGTATGTGCCTGTTGGTGGCAGATCTGAATGGCAGATATCGCCAACCAAGCACTCTCTGAAAATGCCTGGTATTTTTGTCATTTATCAAAATTTGTCAGCATGACCAAACCCTCTCAGTCAAACAAAGAACGGGGCCATGAAGGAAGCAAACAAGATAAGCACGCTGCATTGTCACCCCTATTAATGTGATTTCTGTACTTGGCCATGTTCAGGATAAACTCCCTTTACTGTGTTAGCCTCACCGCGGCAGTGAATTTTTAATGCAAATCAACTGTCTAACAGTGTTTGTATTACAATAATAACCTGGAAGAACTTGTTTAATATCAGAGGACTTAGTGGAGCAGATGAATAGTTCCAACATGATATCCATGGGATAGAAATTCAATTAAAACCTGCAAGCGGAGTTGGAGAGAGGTAGTTATTGTTCAACACATACCACAGGGCCCTTTGCCGAAGCACAGCTATTAGCTGAACTGGTTGAGAAATTCTGTTTTCCTTTATGGCAATCTGTTAGCTTGTATCAAGTTAAATTAATAAAAACACCAAGCTGCCTCTGCGGTGGGAGAGCAGAATGAGGCCAAGGGCTAGCTGCATATTTTATAATTCTGGATTAAGTGCATTAGGCCACGCAAATTAAAGATATGCCACAATTATAATTAAAATGAAAGATCACGCGTCTGCAAACGGTGATTGTATGACTTGTGCATCCACAAGAGAATACGGGGGGTTCTACCCACAAATGGCAATTGTTTCTGCTACAAAAAGAGGAGGAGGAAATTACCTTGCATGAACACTTTCCTTCGGAATAGGTAGAACAGAGCTTCTTCTGAAGATGTTCAGGTAAAGCCAAAGGGGGCTGTTGCCTGGCTCTGCTCTTTGCTCAGAACTAGCCCCTCCCTAGAACCTGCATGCTGCTGCGGGGAGCACTGTGGGGTGAGTACAGGCTCCCCACCCCGTTTAGGGATGAATGGTTTCCCAGTCAGGAGGAATCTGGCCAGCAACTAAGGAAAAGCAAAGAACCAGGGGTCTCATCCCACTGAGGGAAAGCGGGGCCAGAACCAGGAAATCCGGCACTCCACATCCGACTGCGTTTCTGTCTCAGAAGCCCTCACTCTGTTTCTATTTTCTGCTAGTCTTGAAAACAAGAAGCGAAAGCTTCTTCTTGTGAGAATGACTGACACACTGGCGTCCCCTGCCCTCTGCTACAGAGAGGGCAAGGTCTCTCTGGATCTTTCTTTGCTCTTTTCTTAACACATTTGTTGTGTGGGAGCATATTCAAGTCTACGTGTCTGTGTGTCTGTGTGTGCACACGTCATTATAAATCACATTCTGCAAATGGAGTATCAGTCCTTCTAGCCATAAGCTTTCACGCATGGCAAATGATAATGCTTTCAGCACGTAACATAATTTTCCTTCTGCCAAGACTCCAGCATATTGTGCTTTTCAGAAAACAAACTTTTCAACCCATATTGTTTGTGATGGCGTGTGGAGTGGGCGTGCCTGTGCACATTTGGGCGAGCACATGAAACACACGCATGAGGAATTGGGGCTCAAGAAAAGAAATTCACCGGAAACCCAGATACCCCAAAAGTAGGGTCAGTACAGTTTGCTATCTCCCCCACTCTCTCTTGTTTTCCCTTCCTGTACTGTAGGAATTATCCAAATATGGCTTATGGAATAACTACATCACAATCCTTTAGGATGTCAGCAAAAAATAAAAAAGGATCCCATACTCCTATCCCTCATTACCAGAGTCCCAGGAGGGTGGGACCCAAAGCTGGCATTTCAGCAGGACTGCATTCTGTCGTGTCCAGATACCCCTGATGCACACTCAGTTTGAGAGTGCAACCTCTATTCGCTCCCCTAGGTCAAAGGGTCAAAGGCCCTGCATGCAAATAAGATTCTCAAAAATACTCAATCAGGAGTATCATCCGTCACCACCCCCTCATTTCCCTGAGAATGAAACAAAGGTCCAGGAAGGAAAACCAACTTGCCAAGGGTCACACAGGAGTTGATGCTGGAATTCAGTCCAGTCTGGCAACAATACCTGCTATTTATAATTTAACATATAATTTAAAAGCGCTTTGCCAATTTCCTCACAGCATCTTAGGAGTTTCATGCGGCAGTTATTATTATATCTATATTACAGACATGGGTACAGAGGATTGGAGTAGCATTTGGTTGGCTAGGATGTAAATTCTGTGTGCTTTATTCAGCCAAATAGCCCAGCGCGGTGTAAACCCGTGAATCAACGGGTCACAGTGAGCAGAAAAGACTGAGACAGAGCAGAAGTCACCTCCTTGCATCAAGTACAACGGTTCCAATCAGTTGAGACTATAATCAGAACTACAAGGGAAAGGGGCAAAACGAAGACCTCTCAGCAGGGTTTGAGAGTGCTAAGCAAGCATATCCCACAGAGCAGGGTCTGCCCATCGCCCCAGGGACTCCTGCCCTCCCTCTGCAGGCTTCCAGGAAGGGCAGAAACAAGATCACCGTTAAGCTGTGTCTCAGAGGCAGGAGCGCCTTGGCCTCACCTCACAAACAGTGAGAGAGAGGATTCCAGCAAGGCGGCTCAAATAAAAATGGATCAAGGATTCAAAACCAATTACCAAAGCATCATCTCACTCAGATGGGCACGCTAAGAATAATTAGTCTCTATAAGAAAAATGTCTGTTGTAGACACATTGCAGAAGTCTGCATAATTAAATACAGCTGCCAATTCTCATTTATCTTCCTGGAAATTTGCATTTGAGGGTCCACCTGGATTGCCAAAGTCCCAGAGCTGGTGCGCACAGTGGGGCTGTGGGCCGGGGCTCCAGATTTCTAAAGTAGAACTCTAAGCACAACACTGGACCACTGATAACTCCTGACCCTTAAAGAATTGGTTTGCACATGGGGCGCTTGTGTGGCTCAGTCAGTTGGGTTTCCGACTTCGGGTCACGATCTCATGGTTCGTGTGATCAAACCCCACGTTGGGCTCTCTGCTCTCGGCACAGAGCCTGCTTCAAATCCCCCATCTCCCTCTCTTGGCCCCTCCCTGGCTCATGCTCTCTCTCTCTCTCCCTCTCTGTCTCTCTCTCAAAAATAAACACATATTTTTTTTAAATTGGCTTGCACCAATTAGTTATACGGGCCCTGTAGATAAAAGTGCATACCTTTCCTCTTCCCTTCCTGGAAACTTCCCTCCTTTCTCTTTGCATAATTAAACCATAGCCAACCTTTAAGGCCTAATCCACAATGGATTTCTCTGTGAAGCCTTCTCTGTGCCTCTATCTCTTCGTCTGCAAAATGGGGATCATTGTAGCATCTAACTCCTCGGACTGCTGTGAGAATTTAAAAAGTTAATCTTTGTGTAATTTTTGAACAGTGCCTGGCACGTAGTGACCTCTCAATATATACGACCACAACTTTATCATCTGGTTCCTCTCACCTACACATGCTTGTTTCTTCTCTGACTTGGCCTATCCTCATACCCCAGCACACACGGTCACACACGAGGATGCACAGCTGTTTTGCCCACTGTGATTTCTGCCCACTCCTGTTCTTGGTGTTGGTTTCTATGCTCCCTGACAGCCAGCAGCCTTAAAGCCTCTGGCCTCCCTCTACAAAACATGTTCAGGAGACTGGTGGACCTCAGAGCTGGGCTCACTGCAAGATACTTCCAAGAAAGATGACCAGGTGAAGGGAGAGGACCAATGGTCAGAGAAGAGGGGAGCGTGAGGCAGGCCTGTCCCACCCAAACCAAGGTGGGCACACTCTCAACATGGCAAAACACTGCCTCTACCACGGCCAGCTTCTCCCCATCCTGGGTAAACTTGTTTCTCATTCCTTATTTCCCTTGGTCACCCTGGGGTCTACTCTCATGGCCAGCTCCCTATGCCCTTTGTTGTCCTTGGGCCCAAGGCACCCTAATCCACACGCTGTCCCCAGACCTCTGTCAAAAGTCTCTCTCAAAACCTTCCTCACACTGGTGTGCCAGGAACTCATGACAGTTCTAGGTGTTACTTTTCTTTGAAGTGTTATAACAGAGTCTAACAAGAACAAAAACATTGATTACATATAATAATGATCTGTCAGCTTCACTGAGGGGCTGGCCTGGAGCCTGGCACACAGTGGGGCTGACGAAATGCCTGTTGAATAAATGAGTGCATAAATGAATGAATAAATGAATGATTCCCACTCAGTGCCACTGGCTAAAGGGGTCTCAATGCCTCTTTTTCCCAAGGATTTAGATTGGCCAAGAAGGACAGTTCCAGAAGATAGGATCAATGATAGAAAAAGTAAGTATTAATTTAATTGTGTGTTTTTTTGTTTATATGTTTCATATGCAACATAAAAATAGGGTAGAGTACACCATCCTTGGAGAGCTATTGACACTCAGAATATGCATCAACTTTGTGATGAAATAATACTACTACTAATAATAATAATAAAGAGCATTTTTAGAGCTCTTACAATATGCTGGCACTCTTTCCAGAACTCTCTATGTATCAGCTCATTTTCTCCACACAAGTCTATGTAGTATATGCCATCATTGTTATGCCCATTCTGCAGCTGAGGACATGGAGGTACAACAAAGGTGAATGATTTGCAGCTAATAATGATGAAGCCAGCAAGAGAACACAAGCAGTCAGCACCACACAATGTGTGCAATGACCATGCTTCCTGATGTTCCAACTGAGTGCTGAGTTCAAACAATCAATCCAACACATTTCAACAGGGCACAGGGTGGGTTCTGCTTTGGGTTTGAGAAGAGATGGTTGGCTGTAGTGCCTACAGGGTTCCATCTGAGAGATACCATCAGGAAAGCAGAGCGAGTGGAAAGATCACGGCACAGGTAGGCGGTCCCCTGGGAACACAGCTTTGCAATAGTGGGAGGGTCTTGTCAGGGTTAGAGTTAGCTCCTGCAGACCACATTAGAAAGAGCAATGCATCAGACGTGGCTCAGAAGTTAGAACTTTCCTCGCAGTTTTGGAACTTTGCAATGTGGCGTTTCTCAGTGATGTGTTAATATCATGGATGTGCTTTTAATTAATGATCTCTACTTGTGCGTGTTAGCTATAAAGAGACATTTCCCGCAAGAAGGCAGCCAAGACACTCTCCCTCAGTCAGAGAACAAACCCCTAAAGCACTGTGAAGTCAGAGAAAAGGAAGAAATGGATAGAGCCACCTGGGCTGAGCCACAAGGCTCCTCAGCAATTAAAAACAACTGTACATGAAAATATGAAGCAAGGATGGGGGCGCATGTTTCTAAGAACCACACGCAGCCAGATTCCTGTGTGCTAATGAATACAGAGAAGCTCAGGGTTGTAAAACAAGATGAATACCACCCCTCATTAGTGCTGCATTTGATGGCTGTGTAAAAGGAAGAAAATGATCCACTTAAAAAGGGTCTTTAACATTGATGGGTCAATTTTGGCAATTAGGATTTACTTGGCTATCTTTGCACCACTTTGAAATGAGCCACAGCAAAGGCAATCTTCACTCTCTTGTTTAGCTGATGACCACACAGCTCTCTGAAGGCCTAGATCCTCATTATCTTTTAGGTACCAGCTCAGATGTCACCTCCTGGGCAGAGCTGGGACTAGCATGAGACAGGTGAGCAGGGCGCCTAGGGCCCTGCACCATTTTGCACCCTGGACATCTCACCTGCCTCACTGGCCTCCTGCCAGGCCCTGCACCCAGGTGTGGTCTCCCCTGACCATGCTAACGGATGAGCCCCTCACCTCTCCTCTCCCATGCCCACCTAGTGCCTGTCACACAACGCTGTGGCACTCTCCATATTGGTTACCACCTGGTTGGCTGTTTATTCATCTACTGTCTATTATAGTCCGTCAGCTGCATGAGAGCAGGAACATGATCTATCTCCCCACCACCCCCGCCTGCAGTCCCTCATTGCCTCACAGGGTGTGGGGCACACAGCCAGTCCCCAGGAGATCGTGTGCTGAATGGCAATAAAACAAGGGTATGAAAACCTCCTACAAGAATGATGTCTAGTGACCCCAGACAACCCAACAAAATCCTCCTAAGCCCTCATCCGTCCTACTTACCATAAAGTATACAGAGAGAACCAGTGTCATGGGTACATGTTCAAGACTGAGATACTCCAAAATAAGTTTGGGGCCAAAGAAAGCACCTGATTTGGTAAAGAGCAAGTCAGAAAGTATGAACTCCACAAGCATTAAGACCACCTTTTCCAAATCATTGAGATAGAAAATGGAAAACAACAACAACAACAAAACAATGAACGAATACCTCTTCCAAAGGGACTTCAAGATTATTCCAGTTAATGTTCACATTAACTCTCGGAAGTAAACTCTGCCCACTTTCCACATGAGGACATCAATGTGAAGACTGAAGAGGTTCTAGAATCTGTCACTGATTTTACAGCGAATAACCGAGGCAGCTCGTGTTCAAACTCGGGTTGCTGCCAGCACCAAAGTTATCCTCTCAAATGACCTAACAAAGCACTGAGGTTGATTTCATGTCAAGGGCTCAGGTTAGAAACATGACATTTACTGGTGGTCATAACTAATTGTTCCCAACTCTGGCTTTTTGAAAGAATTCCTAGATCAATAAACCCAACAAACCTATCCTCGAAGAGCAGTCAACACAATTAGACAATTGGGTTTTCAGAAATACATGTCTTTTTTACAGATTTTACATAACTACCCCGCTCCTTTCACACCATAGGAGTCCTTGTGTTACATAACCCCTTAGTTCCTTTGCCTGAACCTATATCTTCTTGTTCAGACCTTGACACCTCAAGCACCTGATTGTGAACAGGAAGTCAGGTTTCAGCACACTTCCCCAAAAGGAACCACCACACCACTGGGTCCCTTTTCCCTAACTCACTGTTTACTGGTGCAGCTATGTTCTAAGTAGATTTCCTCGCTCCTTCCCTTCTGACATTTCAGGGATGAACCACAGAAAGCGTCAACCACGGGCTGGTGAGTGTGCGAAGTGAACAGAGAACCACTGTCCGATCCTTTGCACATCTTCCCCCCGGGTGGCCGAGGACAGAAGCACTGCAGTCAGCCTCCAAGCGGGAAGCACTGCCCTGCAAAGAAGGCAAAAGATGGACGAGCCTCCCACCCCCGGGGGACTGTTCTGAGGCAGCGCCTGACTCATTGTGGAGTGCATTGTGCTCAGCTTGTAGGTTCCGCTTCAGGGAAAAGGAAAAAACCCTGTTCTTTCAAGGTCCCTCTTAGAGAAAGGCTTTTCAGACTCAAGAGATGGCTCCTGGGTAAAAGCCCAGCATTTGATTGTCTTCATGTCTTACGTTTCCCACTATTTCTATTGTTCCTCTAGAAAGCAAAAGGTTTAGTCACAGATCCCAGAAGATGGGGGCTCCCAAGATCTTTCAGGGATGCCTGCCTTCCTGTCTGAAGTGTGCTGGTTTGACTTTGGGTCCAACCTCCCGTTAACTAAATGCTACGGAGCAAGGCTTTTCCCTTCTGTGAGCTCACTGTCCCCCTCCCTACAATCTGTAGGGAAGCGTTGATGATAGGTGTTTCTTCTGACATAAAATATCAGCAATCTAAGTGAAAGCATTCATAAAGGAAGGGATCTACAAGGGGTGAATTCAAGAACCGCCATCCAGGGGACCGGAAAGCACACGTCTACCTGTCTTCCCTGGCTTCTGTCTGTGGATTGCCGCCTGCCCTTCTGCTTCCCTGTCTTTCCCCCTCCCTCCTCCCCTTCCAACGAGCGGCTCCTATCACGTGCCAAGCAGTGCCTGGTGGTGAGAAAAGTTCATATGAGTCAAACACGACCCCTGAGCTCAGTGAATGTGTTTAGTGGAGAAGGTGGAACAGTAGTGAAAAAAATAATAATAAACAGCTCCAACGTAAGACATAAAGTGAAATGACTGCAGGTTGTAGAAGATGTCATGCTTTGACAGACTGAGAGACAGACCAGCTCAGAAACCTCACTTAGACAGCATGGCTGGATAACACCTTTCTGGAGAAGAGACGCTTAGATTGAAGCAATCTTTAAAATAAGAGAACAAAATTAAAAAGAATGAGGTTTGTGAAAAGTAAGACTGGGGGCAGGTGGAACGGGGAGGTAGGGAGACAATGAGAATGTTCCAGATAGACGTGAAGTTCCCCCGGGAGTTGAAACAGTGTGGTTTTTTCTAAAGAGAATGAAAGAACACCAGCTTGCCTTTGGTGACTTGGGGTGGCATGCATGATCACCCCACAATTTGCTTCTACAGGCCTATGTGCATTTGGTACATTCGCCTTATCACTGATACTTTAACAGAGGACAATAGGGAGAATCATGGCATGTATCATAGACACGGACTGATATCTCTGATGCAAAAATGTGGAGTGCACTCTGGTCCAGCACCCATTGGCAGATGCTGCCCATCACAGCATGCCAAAGGGCCATGAAAGGAAGACAGTATCACCCAGGGAGACTCTTATGGACAAACGTTCTGAACCTCAATACTAGGAACCACTCCAGGGGTGTACTGGTGACAGGAATGAGTGGAACCCTAAAGGAGAGTATGGCTTTGGTGCCAGTGTGTACAAAGACATCAGTGAGGCTTCCTAAGGTGTCCAAGGCTGGACAGATCCCTCTGTGACTGCATTCATCCAGTGATCCCAAGGAAGCTAAACTCTGGGCTCTGGGGCTGTGGTTGCAATGACCCTAAGCCATCCCCCACTCCTATGGGTTCCTAGCACAGCAAAATCTTTTAAAGTTTGTTTAAATCTTAAGACTTTTATAACCATGTAACAATTCCTGACATCTCTGGGCAAGACAGCAAAGCCAGAAGGCCAGGCAATAACCCCACACACGTAGCATCCTGATCAACTCGTACTATACTCAGCACTTCCCTAAACATCATGCCATCAGGGTGTTTAGATTAGAGATAATATCAGAAACTCTCCATTCCTGGCACACAGTAGCCATTCAGTATATGCTAACAATTATAACTGCCCCCAAGCACATATTGCCCCCACTTACCCCCCATCTCTTGGCAATGTTCCTTTTGTCAACCCTGATAAGCAATCTGGCAAATGCCTCAAAACAGCCAGTGAATTTTGATAACTGTGGCATTCTGTGTGCGATTCTCAGTTATCAGCTGGCTGCCTTCCAACACAGGCTGTCACTCCAAAATATCCATTTATCCCATCCTACACCATCTGACAGTGACAGAGGACAAGCTACCGAGCAGAAAACACTGCCACTGCAAGGCTGGTGACGGGTGCAGGAGGGCTATCAAGAACCAAGTGGCCATAAGAGGCTGCCTGGCCTTTGGCAGCATCCACGGGACCCAAGTCTGCCGGAGCCGGGGAGGCCTTCTGCACACTCCCAATATCAAGACCAAAGACACTCAGGCAGCTCCTGCTCTTCCTCTGCCCAGAAATCACTTATGGAGCACACGCGACACCCCAATCACACAGCCAGGTGCTGGGGGAGATCTCGAGAGGCCGTACATGTGTGGTAAGACCACATAGCCGAGGAGTGTGTGGAAAAACAGATTCTAAGGGACTCCAAAGAAAGAAAAGAGAGGGTGTTCAAGACCGTCCCTGGGAGAAAGAAGAACATAAATCCCAAAAGTGAATAGGAGGGAAGAGGAGGGAATTCCAGAATGGGAAGTGGCATAAGGAGAGGTGGGGGAGTCGGAAAGGGAGGCACCGGCCTAGACACAACAAATCCATGGAAGCATTTGCTCTGCTGGAACTTCCTCATTTCCACGTGCGGAGTAGGTACTAAAGTGCAAAGTGATAGGGTAGAGGCCACCCCAGAAACGACTGACAGCTCCTAGCTGAGAAATTCCAGGTGGTGAAGGAGTCAGGAGTCGGCTCATCTGAGGGTAACAGCCCCAAATCCACCTGTGTGAACTTCAGCACACTACTCGTTACACTGAAACTCAGCTTCCCCATCCTCAAAAAGGAAAAGTACAGTAGTTCCTACATCCTAAGGTTTGGGGGAGGATTTTCTGAGATAATAGAGCACAAAACAAGCAGGTGTTTCCTCTAATGAATGTCACAGCTTATTCAACAATTTTAGCACCCATTCCCCACCTAAGGGACAGATTTGCAGCCGCGTAAAAATGCACGAAAAAGTGGGAGCCCTTCAATCCTAACAAATACAAGAAGAAATGTGATTTTAAATAAAGATCAGCAGATGTGATTATTTACAAATTGTGAAACTCCGGCTTTATGGAAACGAAAACTAAGATAACAGGAAAAAATAGAATGGGGGAATGTTGGCATCAGATTCCACATTTTCAGTTTATATATTATATTAAAAAACCATGTACAGAATGATAAGGAAAAGAAGTCACCAGTAGATAACCATGCAAAATGTGTGGAAAGAAAATGTGCTGTGGAGCTACAAGTAGATAACAAACAAGAAAAAAAAAATGCTCCATTCACAATAATACAGAATCAGTAATAAAAATTTACATGAAAGTTCAATAATAATAAATCTTTAAAACATTCATTACATGATGGAACACCCCTGCTTAAAGCCTTTTAATTGTCCCCCATATGCCCCAAGTAAAACCTAAACTATTTAAAATGGTTAAGACACCACAGGGCATGCCCCCTGCCATCACCGCACATCTTACAGACCACTCACCACACATGTTGGCTTACTCTGGCTCCTTGGAAACGCAAACCCCCCTCCTCCCGCCCCCCACCACAGTATCTTTGCACAGACTTGCCTGGAACTTGCCTCTGCAAAGGAACTTGCCTTTGCACAGACTCCCCTCTCTCTTTCCTAACCCCTCAGCTCTTGATTAATTCTGCCTCATCTTTCACCCCCAGTGTGAGGGGGTAAATTGCATCCCATCCCCTCAAAATTTATATCTTGAAGTCCTCACTCCAGGACCTCACAGTATGACCTGTTTTAGAAACAAGGTTTTGCAGGAGCACCTGCGTGGCTCAGTTGGTTAAACGTCTGACTTTGTCTCAGGTCGTGATCTCATGGTTCATGAGTTTGAGCCTCAAGTTGGGCTCTGTGCTGACAGCTCAGAGCCTGGAGCCTGCTTCAGATTCTGTGTCTCCCTCTCTCCTGTTCTGTCTCTCTCTCTCTCTCAAAAATAAATAAACATTAAAAAATTAAAAAAAAAAAAAAAGAAACAAGGTTTTGCAGAGGTAATTAGTTAAGATGAAGTCCCAATGGAGTAGAGCGGGCCCCTAATTCAATACAACTGGGGGCCTTATAAAACGGGTAAATTAGAACACAGCCACACACACAGGAGAACATCATGTGAACATGAAGGCAGAGGATGCCAAGGATTGCCAGCAAACCAGCAGGAGTTAGGAGAGAGGCGTGGACCAGATCCTTTCGCACAGCAAGAAGGACCCACCCCACTGGCACCCTGGTCTTGGACCTTCAGCTTCCAGAGCAGTGAGGCAATACATTCCTGTGGCCAAAGCCCCGTAGTTTGTGGTACTTGGTGACAGCAGCCCCAGGAAACTCATGCATCCAGGAAAGCGCTCCCTGATCCTTCCCCTCAATACATTCCTGCAGCCTCAGTGTCTTGGGGACACTGTGTTTTCCTTGGACCACCTCACAGATTACTTGACATCTGCCTCCACACTGGAGGGAAGCATTAAGGTGCAGGCAGTTTGCTCACTTTCTTGCAATCCCTGTGACATCGAGCAGGTGGGAGCGCTCCATGAGCATGTGCTGGTTATGTCTGGGGAACGTGGGAATCAGCCCTGGCAGGCACAAGCCCTCACTGGAGCCTTGAGGGATTATTAGGACAAGAGGCAGAGCGGTCTTGAACTGAGGCAAATACAGACAGAGCGCATGCTTACTGTGAGCCAGCACCGTTCCAAACACTTTACCATCATGAACTCATGGTGTCCTCTCAGCTGCCCAGTGGGTATGTTATCACTCTTCCTTTAGAGATGAAAAAGTGGGGCCCAGAGACGTGCCTGGAGCTCAGAGCCGGGAACTGGCAGAGCTGGGATCTGAACCCAGCCAGGAGGTGCCAGAGTCCGTGTTTTTTAACCTTTCTGTGTGGTGACTCTCAGGAGTGTGCAGGTAAGCAGGTACAGGTAACAGGTAAGACAGGTAGAACAGGTAAGCTATGTTCAACAAGTCCTTTATGGCTTATTAAGAGAAGTTCAGGGCTATTCCAAACCTTTATAGAAGGAAGAGACTAGACCCTCCCCATCCCCTCCTCTGCCAATTCCATAAAAGACAGTGCCTTGGGTCTAATCCAGGAGGAATTTTCTCCGTGTCTCCTTCCTTCACATGAGACTTGCACTAGGTGAGTCGTAAACCTAGGCTATCGAGAACCCCCAAAACAACTTCCAACCTTGGTCAGGTCTAAATTAATGACTATCCACAGTGAGGTTAAGTGCACTGGCTCTAGAATCTGAGGGCCTGGATCCAAATCCCTGCATATCCACTTCCCAAGAGAGCACGGCCTGGGGGAAAGTTACTTGAACTCCCTGACTCTCGGGTTCCTCAGCTGCAAAATGGGAATGACAGCAGTATTTACCTAGCTGGTTTATTAGAAGGCTAGCTTAAACATATGGGAAGCACTCGAGTCAGTGCCTGGAACATAATTAGTGCTCAGTAAGTGTGAGCAGCTGTTATTATTGATGTGGTTATTACTGTTTTCATTTTACCAGTTCAGATGAGCCTGGATATGTTCAGTTAGCAGGAGACATGCATGTTCTTTGTGGCATCTAGGGATACATCATTTTCACGGATCTTACTACCGAAGTCTTATTCCAATGATCTTACAATAACTCTAGGCACACAGATTACCCTAAAGCATGGAAACACACGTGTGAGCTATGAGCAGCCCACACACGTACACGCATGCACTCTGCAGTGTGTTAACTTCTCTTTCAATTTCAAGGTTTTCTTTCCCCAGCATAAGACTTTCAGAAAAGCAACTTTCTCATCACCCATTTGACAATATATACTACAGCCTCAAAAATTCTCCTCCAGAAATCTCTCCTAAGGAAATAATACAAAATGCAGATGAAAATAAAGATTTATGTATCTAGATATTCATTACAACATTTTTAAAATAGTGGGAAACTGTTAAAACAATCTGAATCTCCAAAAATAGATGAATATAGTTAAGCAAATTACAGAACAGCAATACAATACACTATTATGCAAACATTAAAATTATGTTTGCAAAACATTTTGAGTCACACAAAAAATGCTTACTCAAATGTTATACAAAAATAAGAAACAAAACTGTTGACACAAGAGGATCTCAATTATGCAAAAATGGATAGGTAAAACATGAATAAGTATACATATCCTGAAACAATGGTTATGAGCAGGATTATAGATGGTGACTATTTTTTTATAGTACTCTTCATTTTTCAAGTTTTGGAAAATTATCTTTACTAGTGAAATTATGGTATAAAAATTTAAATATGCAAAAATGAGAAGTAAAATAGAAGCTTAGGAAACTCATTGTTACTTCCTTATTGGCCAGAGGCAATCTTGTGTAACATTTCAATTCTCAAATCTTAGGGAATCCAGGCAGATGAGTTTAAAGAGAATGCCAATATAAGGTATCAAAGTATCAAAGGAAATCAGAATTAGGTGCAATTCTAAATTCTACACAGGCTGCCTTGTTACTCCCCCCCCTCCCCTATCCCCACAGCGAGCACATGTTGAGGAGCGAAATGGAATAATCTTATGAAGTCAGGCCACCTTCTTTATCCTCTGCCCCACGCTTTCAGAATACTGAAGTCTGACCTTAGTCTGAGTTCAGGAAGCCAGAGAAACATGCCATGTCCCTGATGGCCCCTCACCAGGTCCAACGCATAAGCCAGTCACCACACATTAACCCCAAAGGTACAGAATCCATGTTTATACATCTGAAAGGTGGGGAGCAAATTTCTGGTGGTCTCCCTCAAGCAAGGGGGCTTCGAGCTTAGGCTTCCTGACTTCCTCATTCCTGACCTATTGAACAGACTACTCAGATCTCTAGAGGATCTACAAGGGTAGGAAGATAAACACACAAGCAAACACATACATACATTTATGAATTCATAAATAAAGAGAAAAAAATACAAATATCCAACCATATCAATCCTGATCCTTCCAGACTACAACTTTTTCCACACTAAATCACCCTTTCTAAAGCACAGCTATCATTTATAGCTGCTGTTCACAAACCTGTGCTCTTTCCTCTCTATCCCACAGAAAAGGTTCCAAACTGCTCAATCAGGCCCCAAAGTCTTCCCCAATGTGACTTTCACTTCCTGTCCCACCTCTTCCTCAGTCACTTTCCCTGCCCTGAACCAATATTTCAACTCCCCAGTCTCGTGAACATTCTCCAAACCTGTCCTCGTCATTTTCTACCCCTTGATTTTCATCTGTTTTTTTATCTAGCATGCCCGTCACCTCACATTACCCATCAAAGTCCTTCTCTCCCTTCAAGACCCACCTCATGTCTCCTCTCCACATTAAGCTTCCCCTGATCTCCCAAAGCTGGAATTAGCATCTTCTTTTCTCAGGCCTCTGTTTTAAACTTCTATTATATTTCCTTCTAACAATAAATAATATGAAAGGTTTGTATTCTCTATCTCTACCTTTCTCTGTCTCTCTCGACTAGGGATTTCTAAGAGAGAAGATCTCTTTTACATCTTTGCATGGTCCACAGTGCTTAGCACAGATACTGCACATAGCTAAGTCTTATTAAATGAACTGACCTAATGCACGGTCATAGAAGAGCCAAATCTCCTGGACTTAGAGCTCTCACTGGGGAACTTCACTCTATCCCATAATATATTTATTCCATGATTCACAAAAGGCACCTAGCAGAGCAGAGTCCACGATGAGCATTCACAAACACTAAATGAGTTGATCAAGGTCACAGGATACGAGACCAACAGACAAAACATAAATGCATTTCTGTTTCTGTTCACTAATACCCATGTGGAAACTGACATCAAAACCACAATACCTTTTATAATCACTCCAAAGAAAATAAAATACTTAAGTACACACTTGAACGTAACATATATAGGTGAAAATGCTTAAATGCTGATAAAAACAGAAACTTAAATAAATGAAGAGGTATACCATGTTCAGGTATTAAAAGATTCAACGTACAAAAGCCGTCATAAATATGAAAGTATAAATCTCACTGGCAAAAGTAAATATATACAAAATAATTCAAGACTGTAACAGTGGTGTATGAATCACTTTTAACCCTAGTATAAAAGGTAAAAGATAATAGTATTTTGTTAATGCATAAATAATATGTAAAAAAGGTAAACTCTGGCATCAGTGACCTAACATGTTGCGGGAAGAAAGTAAAAGTGTGGAGTTTTTGTATATAATTTAAGTTAAGCTGTTATGAGCTTAAAATAGGCTATTATAACTTTAAAAAGTTTTTTAAAGAATTTTTTTAATGTTTATTTTTGACAGAAAGAGAGAAAGAGAGAGAGAGAGAGAGAGTGGGAGACACAGAATCTGATTCAGGCTCCAGGCTCTGAGCTGTCAGCACAGAGCCCGACATGGGGCTCGAACCCACGAACCATGAGATCATGACCTGAGCTGAAGTTGGACACTCAACTGACTGAGACACCCAGGTGCCCCATCAAAAAAAAGTTTTATGCAAGCCTCATAGTAACCACAAAGAAAAAAACCTTGGGTAAATACAAAAAATAAATAAATAAAGGAATCAAAGTATATCACTACATATAATCATCAGGAAGACAGAGAGAGAGGATGAAAAAGGACTACAAAACAGAAAACATTAACAAAATGGCAATAGTAAGTCCTTACTTATCAATAGTTACTTTAAATTTAAATGTTTTAAACTCACCAATTAAAATATAAAGAGTAGCTGAATGCATTTTTTTCCAAAAAAGATCTAATTATATGCGGCCTAGGAGAGACTGCCTTCACATTTAAGAACACTAAATGTGGAGGATGGAAAATGATATTCCATATACATGGTAGCCAAAACAGAGCAGAGGGGTGCCTATACTTATGGCAATCAAAACTGTCACAAGAAAAAAAGAATGTCATTACATAATTTTAGATGGGTTAATTCAATAGGAAGATACAGAAATTATAAATATATATGCATCCAACATTAGAGCACTTAAATATATGAAGCAAACACTGACATAACTGAAGGAATAAATAGACAAGAACCCAATACTAGGAAGAACCTTCAATATCCCAGTTTCAATAGTTGATAGATCATCCAGAAAGAAAATCAATAAAGAAACTGACTTGAACAACACTACAGACCAAGTAAACCTAACGGACATAGATGGAACATTCCATCCAACAGCAGCACCCAGAACATTCTCCAGAACAAATCATAGGCTAGGTCACAAAACAAGGATTAACAAGTGTAAGAAGATTTAACTTATTCCAAGTATCTTTTCTGACCACAGTGGAATTAAATTAGCAATCAGTAACAAAAGGAAAAGTAAAAATAAAAAAATCACAAATACATGGAAATTAAATATACGCTCTTAATCAATGGGTCAAAACAAAAAGGCAAATTAGAAAATATCTTGAGACAAGCCAAAACAGAACATACCAAAACTTCTGGAGTGAAGCAAAAGCAGCAGTGAGAGAGAAGTTTATAGCCATAAGCACATGGATTAAAAAAGATCATCTTAAAAAAATTAACATTACACCCCAAGGAACTAGGAAAAGAAAAAGAAACTAAGCCCAAAGTTGGCAGAAGGAAGAAAATAATAAAGTTAAGAGCAGAAATCAATAAAATAGAAACTAAAAAATAATTAAATAACTGACAAAACTAAGAGTTGGTTTTTTGAAGATATAAAAAACCAAAAGGTCTTCAGTTAGACTAAGAAACAAAGAAAAGGCTCAAATATATAAATTCTAAAATAGAAGAGGAACCATTACAGATGTCACAGAAATAAAAAAAAGATTATAAGAGACCATTATGAACAACTGCATGCCAAGACACTGGAAAAACTAGAAGGAATGGATAAATGCCTAAAACATATGACATACCAAGACTGAACCCCCCTCCCCAATAGAAAATTTGAACAGACCAATAACAAACAGAGAGACTGAAATAATCAGAAAACTCCCAACAACAACAAAAAAAAGCCCAGAACCAGATGGCTTCATAGGTGAGCCCTACCAAACATTTAAAGAATCAAAACTAATCCTTCTTGAACTTTTCCAAAAAACAGAAAAAGAAGAAATTCTTCCAAACTCATTTTCTGAAGCCAGCATCACTCTGATACCAAACCCAGGCAGAGATACCACAAGAAAAGAAAACTACAGGCCAATATCTCTGATGAACATATATGCAAAAATCACCAACAAGATATGAACAAAAACCTAATTTACAACACATTTAAAGGATCCTATACCATAACCAAGTGGGATTTATCCCTGGCATGCAAGGAAGGTTCAATATATGCAAATCAATCAATGTGGTACACCACATTAACAGAATAAAAGATAAAAATTGCATGATCATCCCAAGAAGTGCAGAAAAAGCATCTGATAAAATTCAATATCCTTTCACACCCACCAAAAAAGTTTCAACAACTTAGTCATAGAAGGAACTTAGTCATCACAATAGAGGCCATGTATGAAAAATCCATAGCTAATCTCTCACTCAATGGGAAAAAAACCACGCTCACCACTGCTATTCAACATGGCACCAGAAGACCTAGCCAGAACAATTAAGGGAGGAATAAGGAATAAAAGGTAATCAAATCCAAGGAAAAAGTAAAATTATCTGTTTGCAGACAACATGCTATTATTATATGTGTATGTGTGTGTGTGTGTGTGTGTGTGTGTGTGTGTATGAACCCTAAAGACTCAAGAAAAAAAAACATTAGAACTGATACACAAATTCAACAAAGTTGAAGGATACAAAGTCAACATACAAAAATGAGTTGTATTTCTCTCTTCTTTGTTGAGATAAAATGGACATATAACATCTTCCTGGTGTGCAAAATGGTGATTTGATATTGTACATACTGTGAAATGATCACCATAATAAGTCTAGTAAATATCCATCATCACTACACATAGTTATAAACTGTGTTTCTTGTGATGACAACTTTTAAGATGTATACTCTTAGTAACTTTCAAATATGCAGTACAGTATTATTAACTACAGTCATCATGCTGTACATTATGTCCCCAGTTCCTATTAATTTTATAACTACCAGACTGTATCTTTGAACACCTTCACCCATTCTGCGCACCCCCTTCCACCCCAACCTCTGGCAACCACCAATCTGTTTTCTACATCTGTGAATTTGCTTTCTTTGTTTGTTATTAAACTCCACATATAAGAAGGCTCCTATGGCATTTGTCTTTCTCTGTCTCTTACTTCACTTAGCATAATGCTCTCAAGGTGCATCCACACACTAACAATGAACTATCCACAAAGGAAATTAACAAAATCTCATTTATAATAACATCAAAATGAATACTTAGGAATAAACTTGGCCAAAGAGGTAAAACACCCATACACTGAAAACTATAAAACATTGATGAAAGAAATGAAAGCAAATACCAATAAATGGAAAGACAGATGTGTTGAGATTAGACAAATTATTATTATTAAAATGTCATACTACTCAAAGTGATCTATAGATTCAATGTAATCTCTATCAAAGTCCCAATGAAATTTTACACAGAAATAGAAAAAAATAATCCTAAAATTATTCATGTGAAATCACAAAAGACCCAAAATAGCCAAAGCAATTTTGAGAAAAAAAAAATAGCTGGGGGCATCACACTTCCTAATTTCAAAATATATTACAAAGCCAAAGTATTCAAAACAATATAGCATTGGCATAAAAATTGACCTCCAGAGACCAGAAATAGATCAACTCATACATGGTCAACTAATCTTCAACAAAAATGCCAAAATACAGAATGAACAAAGAAAAGGCTTTTTAAGAAACAGTATATGGGAAATTTGGTAACTACCCCTAAAAGAATGAAACTAGACCCTTATCTTAGACCATACATGAAAATCAACTCAAAATGAATTGAAGACTTAAGCATATGACCTAACACCATAGAACTGCTAAAAAAAATTGCTAGAAGAAAAAAATAGGTGAAAAGTTTCTTGCCATTGGCTTTGGCAATGATTTATTGCATATGTCACCAAAAGCACAGGCAACAAAAGCAAAACTAAGCAAGTAGGATTACATCAAACTAAAAAGCTTCTGCACAGCAAAGGTAACCATCAACAAAATGAAAAGGCAACCTACGGAATGAGAGATAATACTTGCAAATCATATAACATTGTGATAAATGGTTAATATTCAAAACATATAAAGAATCCCTATAACTCAATACCAAAAAAAAAATAGCCCAATTAAAATATGAACTAAAAACTGAATAGACATTTAGATATTTCTCCAAAGAAAACATACAAAATGGCCAACAGGTATATGAATAGGTGCTCAACATCACTAATTATCAGGGAAATGCGAATCAAAACCACAATGAGATATCACTTCCTACCTATTAGTATGTAGATTAACAAAGAAACAAGAGATAATACACGCTGGTCATTATGTGGTGGGACCGGAACCCCCACACACTGTTGGTGGGTATGTAAACTAGTACGGCCACTATGGAAAACAATATGGCAGTTTTACTATCATATGCTCCAACAATACCACTTCTGAGTGTATATCCATTTGAATTTAAATATGAATCTGAAAGGGATATCTGTACTCTTATGTCCATTGCATCATTTTTCACAAGAGCCAAGACATGGAAGCAACATAAATGTCCACTGATGGATGAATCAATAAAGAAAATGTAGTATACGCATACAATGGAACATTAAGTCTTAAAAAAAGAAGGACATCCTGCCATTTGCAACAACATAAATGATACTGGAGGACATTACGCTAAGTGAAATAAGCCAGACACAGAAGTACAAATACATGATACTGCTTGAATAAGGAATCTAAAATAATCAAATTCATAGAAGCAGAGAATGTAATGGTGGTGGCCAGGGGCTGGAAGAAGAAATGGGGAGGCATTAATCAAATGGTACAAAGTTCTAAATTATACAAGATAATCATGTCTTAGACATCTGCCATATAGCATAAAGCTATAGTTAACAATACTGTATTGCAGACTTAAAAATGTGTTAATATGGTAAGAACTTGTGTTAAGAGTTCTTATCACAAAAAATAATAATGAATAAAGAAGGCAGCAGGAAACTTTACAGGTGATGGATATGTTTATGACAGAGGTTGTGGTGACAGCTTCACTTACCTCCAAATTCACCAAGTTTTATATATATATATATATATATATATATACACACATACATACATATATATTAAATATGTACAGCTTCTTGTATTTCAATAATATCTCTAAAGTGTATCTTTAAGTGGGCAAAAGACATGAACAGACATTTCACCAAAGACAATATACAGATGCTAAGTAGGCACATGAAAAGATGTTCAACATCATCAGCTATCAAGGATGCAAATTCAAACCACAATGAGATATTACTGCCTCCCTCTTACCATGGCTAAAATTAAAAGTAGTGAAAAAGCCTTGCTGACAAGGCTATAAAAAACTGGATCATTCAGACATTGTTGGTAGGAATATAAAATGGAACAGCGACTCTGAAAAGGTTTGTCAGTTTCTTCTAAAACTAAACACACAACTACGACATGACTCAGAAATCACACTCCTAAGCAGTTGTCCCAGAGGAATGAAAACTTATCTCTGCACAAAGACCTGTACTCATATGTTCATAACAGCATTATCTGCAACAACAAAAAACTGGGAAATAGCCAAATGTCCTTCAACGGGTAAAAAGTTAAGCCACCTGCGGTACATGCATACGTGGAATACTCCTCAACAATAAGTACAAACTATTGATACACAGCAATCTGGGTGAGTCTCCAGGGAATTACACTAAGTGAAAATGGTAACCCCCAAAGGTTACATACTGTATGATTCCATTTCTTTAACCATTTTGAAAGAAAACATTTTATAAACGGAGAATAGATCAGAGGTTGCCGAGGTTTAGTGATGAAGGGTCTGGGGAAAGAGAGGTAGATGTGATTATAAAAGGGGAACACGAGAGATTCTTGTAATGCAACTGTTCAGTATCTTCACTGCAGTGGTGGATAGACAAATCTACACACACACACACACAAATGAGAACAACAAATTTGTGTAAGATTGATGATTGTATCAATGTCAATGCACTGTTGTGATATTATAGTTCGATAAAATATTACCATTAGATAATGCCTCTAAACCAGGGAACAGTTTACGTTCCTTCCGATTAAGAAAAATATGAAAACAAAATGTCAACAAGAAGAGTAGAATCACTTTTAGTCGAACAAGGCATGATGTCCAGCGTATATTGTGATTATAATTTTATTCATAAAATTCTCACATGTCTATGTGAACATTTTTCCGAGATAAAACAAGTTTGTTTGTTTTTTTTTCTGTAATAGTGAATGGGATATTTTGTTTAAATAACATTTCTTAGTTGGTTTTGCTGCTGTACAGAAATAAAACTGTGCTTCTGTTTTGGTGGTGTAACAGCAAAAAAAAAAAAAAAAAAAAAAAAAAAAAATATTACCATTAGAGAGACTGGGTAGAGAGTACACAAGCTCAATCTGTATCATTTCTTAAAGCTGTATGTGTATCTTCATTTGTCTCACAAAAATTTCAATTGAAAGTGTGTATGATCACAAATGTCACACTCATCCCATAGAACACTCTGTACTCAACAACCATAAACGGAATGAGTGAGAATTTGCAGATGATTACGAGCATTTTACCTGCTGCATCTCTGGGTGAGGTGGTGGGAAGGAGGTATGCCAAAAATTGAGAATTTTTGGCAACATGTCTAATTAATCCCAATGCCATCATTTATGGAGACTATTGGGACTATGGTACGTTGTCTAAAGTTCAGGAGAACAGATATGGCAATGCAGCATCCAAAACTGAGAAGGTGCTCACTAACTAGACCCCGAACTGAAAATTATTTGGGGA
The DNA here is from genome assembly GCF_007474595.2 of Lynx canadensis. Classification (NCBI taxonomy): domain Eukaryota; kingdom Metazoa; phylum Chordata; class Mammalia; order Carnivora; family Felidae; genus Lynx; species Lynx canadensis. The sequence continues at coordinate 24,636,934 of NC_044313.2, forward strand.
GGCAGTATGACAAAGTCAGACAAGCATGTATTTTTGTTTTACAGGGGTGAGGTCAAACTTAATCTCCATTACTTGCTGATTATAAAAACCTCAGATTCATCTCTACCAAAATGGAATAAAATCCTTGCAAGGTTGTTATAAGTGGTATCTTTACAAGTAAAGCTCCTAGACATTCCCTAACACATTCTAAATTAGTCTTTTAAATTAATAGTACAAGTGAAGGGATGCTCTTTAAAATGTAGTGTATTTTAAGTCTCCTTTATATTAGAATACCTCAGAAAACATTTGATACCCTTGAAGGTTATTGGTCTAGTATTCCCAAAACTCTTCCCTAGTTTTTTTTTTCTAGTGGTCCCAGTCTCCCTATGCACAGGAATGAATAAGAAAGCCAGCCTAGACTGGGAATTTCTCACCCCCAAACATAAAGTCTTGCCTGCTTGACTCAAGGGGGCCTTCCAATTCTCTATTGGGAATTTAAATCACGGAGAAGGTTGTTGTCATATTATGGCAGCTCACTAGAGAGTAGAACCATGACATTCAGATGCTGTGGTCCCTGGAGATGCAGAGAATAGAGTCATGACATACCATGGTCCCGAGAGAGGCCTAGGATTTTGGTCCTTGCTGGAGTCTTCCTGTTACCTGTTCCTCCAAACGCTGAGTGATCCCAGTATCCTTCCAACAAATCCTACATCTCGCCTAAATTAGTGATTACTTCTATTGCTTGCAACCAAGTATTATGAATAGAAAGCCTTCCAAAATCACCTGGAAACTATTTCCCATTTGTTGGCCCTTCCAAACCCCCAGGGAACCTGGATTCCCAGCTGCCAACTCAGCCTCACAGGGTTCATCTCAAGCACAACTCCACAGATAGCAGCACCTTGTAACCATTCTCTTGTGGTACCACTCTCTAAAATCAATGTTAATTGCCAATTAAACAAGTTTGATGCTGACAGAATGTGAGCTAATTAGTAAGTGCCAGAGCTCATTCCAATTATTAACCTTTATGGTTGTCATTTATAAAGATGAGGGCATGAATGACTGTGCTTCTCATTGTGAACCAGACATAAGGATAATAGATACAAGGGAAAGGTGCTATGCTAAGGGGGAATTCCCCACAACAAGTTTTTATGCACTTTTCAGAAGTAAAGATGGCCATGACCTCTCTTAGGTCGACAGTTATATCAGAATCAACAGGGGAGCTCTTTAAACACTATAAACAACTTGGGGAGCCTGGGTGGTTCAGTCGGTTAAGCATCTGACTCTTGGTTTCAGTTCACGTCATGATCTCACAGTTTGTGGGTTCAAGCCCTGCATCTGGCTCTGTGTTGACAGTGCAAAGCCTGCTTGGGATTCTCTCTCTCTGCCCCTCCTCCACTCTCATTTTTTTCTTCCTCTCTCTCAAAATAAATAAACTTAAAACTATAAACAACTAGATCTTCACCCCCAGAAACTGGCTCAATAGGTTTGGAATGAGGCCCAGGAGACTGGCTTGTCTTATATTTCCCAGGTGATTTTCATGATCCACCAGAATTGAAAATCACTTAGACAAACATCCAAGAAACCCATTCCTAGTCCCCAGTGCAACCCCATGGCTATAGATCTCTTATGAAATATGAATGGTGGCTGAGCTAGAAAGGCCAGGAAAGAGTGATTACTAATGTAACAGCAAGAGCAGGGGGCTACTGAGAATGGAGAGACCTAGATTTGGGTCCCAGATCTGAATCAGTGAGCACCAACCCATTCGGGACCTTAGTTCATCCATCCGTAAAATGGAATGTTCAATGCACAGGCTTCACATTCCTCCCAGAAACAGGAGACGTGCCAGGCATTCATGTGGGCAGTGACTACAAATAGTATACCAGTTTAAGAGATAAGTACCACTGAAAGGGGGAGCTTTTAAAGATAAACCCTATCTACGTATTGCATTTTAAGACTTAACTTTAGCTCTAATTTGGGTACAAAGCATTTAGGCAGGAAGGTGTGAAATGCCTCCTTTGTAAGTTCAGCAATTCTTGAAAAGAAACCTCACAGACATGTGAAGGAGAAAACAGAACATGTCTTTTTACCAGTTTATTGCTTCCCAAATAATATCGAGGGCAGTGGTCTTTGTGGGGAAGCTGCCAAAGGCCTCCTAAAGACATTTACGGTGGACGTCCAATAAAGTAATTGACCACCAAATGATGAGAAAGTAACCATGAAAGCTTGACTACCTTATCTTTATAGGCGTTGTATATACATAAGCAGAAATAGGGTTGGTAAAAATCCACTCTCCTATAAACTTGGTAATAGATAGGCTCTATGTGAGTTGAAAATTTTCCTCTTTTTTTTTTCCCTTGGGTTTTAAACCAAATTCCAAGGATCCACCTATCATAGTGTTACACACGTGGACATCTGGCAGGGAAATAAATTATGGCTTACCTTAGAGAGTAGGGAAATGCATCCAGTTATAAATGTTATTTTAGAAGGGACTGTCTGATCCTGTTTACTTATTAACTTCATTAGAAAGCTAATGAATCTCCTGCTGGGAAAATGAGAGGGAGCACAGGCTGGGGAAAGGGATGGGCAGAATTTCACACCCCTTCTCCAAATGGTGAGGTTATTTATGATTGCAATAAAATGGCACTGCATTTGGATGAAAGCGAAAACAACATAAAATAACAATCAACAGACATGATCCATACAAAAGTGTTACATTCTCTCAGCCACTGGACAAAAATCAAGATTTATACATGTCTGCGTCCTGCCTCATGGAAGACAAAAAGACTAGGCCATAAAAAGAACCCCTCTTTCCCATAATAAATAGGAAAACAACAAATCTGCAATCCAGACCCCATTCTCCAGTATTCTCATTTCTCTATTCTCTAACAAAGTAAGATATTTGAGGGCTCAATATTTAGGGCAAACCCCTTTCTCATTCTGTTTTTTGGAACAAAGACTTTCACAAGTTGAGTGATGCTCCCTTCGTTTAATGAATTTAAATTAAGTAGTTTGGAGAGGTGTTCTAGCTAATACCTGCCAACTGGCCACTATCCATCAGTGAGCGGCATGGCATGTCAGCAGGGTTGTGTATGTGTTGTTAACAATACCTGATTTTTTAAGGAAGGTGGCTATGCTCGGGAGTGAGGGCGTTATCCGTTGCGCATCATTAATCCCACTGTGTGGGCTTCTTGTTTGATTTCCCAAGATGGAAGAATCTGTGGACTTGGGAGTTGAAAGAGACTTGAGAGATCATTTCACCTCATACCTTTGTTTATGAGGAAGCAGAAGGATGGCAAGAGTAATCCATTTTCCTGGTAACTGAGATGGGCCAGAACCAGGCTTTCTCCTAGATCACTGGTTCCTGGTCCTACATGATGTTAAGAGGCCACTAGGGCACTTCGAAAATTGTACATCCGGAGTAATCCTCAGCCTTACTAAATTGGAATCTCTTGGGTAGGACCCAGGAATTTAGATTTTTAGCACATTCCACAAGAAATTGTGAGGATATGCCAAATTTGAAAAACATGCATGATCTCACTCTGACTTCCATGTTAAGTACTTGGACAGTAACAAACCTCTTCAATGTGCTTAGATTCCCTTATGGTTGCATTAAAAAGAAAATAACCAGTAACAGATGAGTAAACTCAACACTATGTTAGGGGAACTTAAATCAGATTGTGGTTTGTATCCTTTACTCCAAATCATTATCAGCATCTGGTGTAGAAAAACCAAGTAATATATTCACCTTGCGCTTTTGCTAAGCACAGATTAGTATGCAAAGAGGAAGACTCCACAGTGTTCTCTCAAAAGAAGTGTATCATGTCCAGGCCTTACATGCTTAGGATTCTAGATGTGCTCTGCACCCTGCCCTCCTAAAGTTACCAGCACAACTGTCATGTGGAACCAGGTGGAAGCTGCTGAGCTAGGCAGATGTGGACCTATCAACAGATGTTACTGTTTATATTAAGTAATGACTAGATTACAGGCATTTTGCATTACATGTACCATCTCAGTGACTTCTCACAAAGCTCTCACAAGACAGGTCTTACTGTCATCCCATTATATTGGTACGTAAATGAGGCTGAGAGAAATTAAAACATTGCTCAAGGTGGTATAACTAATAAGCAGTAGAGCTGGGATTCACATCCAGGCAGTCTGAATCCAGGACCGACTCCTTATCCACTACTCATATTCAATCCCACCAATTACCCGGTGTTTCCGAGAACCATGGGAACCAATGGTACAGGAGAGAGGCTTTCCTATTAAGAGTTTCACACCCTAACAGAGAAATAAATGTTTTATATTAAACAGCAAAACAAAAAATAGGTGCCATATTGATCACTTCTCTAAGTCCTTCCTAGAATTATTTTGCATCCTTTATAGAATGAGATGGGTGGTAATAAAAATATAAGTATTTCTATAGCAGGGCAACTTCTTGCAGAATGCACTGTATTTTGTATATACATATTATTCGTGCATATGCCTGATGTTGGTTCCTAGTACATTAATCTTACCTCTCAACAAAACGAAACATTCCTCGAGGATAACAAGCATGACATAATTATCCTGCATCCCCCAGCAATGAGCACAGGGCTGCTTATATAATTGATGCTCAATTAATATCTGTTCAATTGAATGCTCTGTGACCCATTCAGGAGCTTTCACCAGATTTATTACTACTGAAAGCAAATAGAAAGAGGCCCCAGTTCTAGGGAGAGGATTTCACAGCCTGTATCATCAGCCCAGCCTTCGGGACTTCACATATGAAGAGCCTAGCGAATAGGACGGGAAGTTTTTAATTAACAGCCTAACAAAAAAATGTCATTCCAATCTGCAGTTTTGTTTCCATTAATTCACTCAGATTCAGCAGCAATTCCACTAAGGAATTGGGGTGAGCAGCTGCAGAGGGAGGGAAACACATAAATAAATCATGAGTGTCATTAAAATTTGTAAACTAATAACTTCTGGGAAGTCTTAGCAATTATTATCAGGGTTTTCTTGGCAAACAAAAAATTAATAAATCCAAAGGTCTCCATTTTCTATTAAAAAAAATACAGCATCCCCCAGAAAGGTCACTGACAGAACAATTAGGGGAGGAAATAAATGGTCCAGCCAACAGCTTGCAAACCGGATGAAAAGTCACTGGATTCCCCAGTGGCAGGAGGATGAGACAACTCAATACAAGGAAAGCGACAGGCCAAGGCAAGGCTGATGCTGCAACCGATTTGGGGCCACTGGTACTTCAGTTCAGCTCTCCAAGCCCTTCTTTTTTTTTTTTTTTTTTTTTTTAATTTTTTTTTTTTTCAACGTTTATTTATTTTTGGGACAGAGAGAGACAGAGCATGAACAGGGGAGGGGCAGAGAGAGAGGGAGACACAGAATCAGAAACAGGCTCCAGGCTCCGAGCCATCAGCCCAGAGCCTGACGCGGGGCTCGAACTCACGGACCGCGAGATCGTGACCTGGCTGAAGTCGGACGCTTAACCGACTGCGCCACCCAGGCACCCCTCCAAGCCCTTCTTTAGTGCAGCCCAAGTGCTATGCGTTATAGATCCAGAAACATGAAAGGCACATGGTCCCTGCTCTTGGGAAGCTCACAGGCTGGAAACAAATCACAACACAGTGTAAGTGGTGCCAGTGGTGAGCAGAACAGGGGCACCCCACTCGGGGAGGAGGGGCAGGGAAGCTTCCCAGGAGGATGAGCCCAGGAGGTGGTATGCTCCACAAACACCTTATCCAGGAACTCCTCTCTCTGCTCTCTGGGCCCTAGGAAAAACGGCTGAGCAACCTGGTTGCTTTTCTAAGGGCACAACGTGTCTCACGCTGTTGTCAGGAAGCGGAGCCGGCACCAAGAAGCAGATCAATTACCAGATCCCATAGGATTACCAACCCTCCCTGAGCGTTTTCCACGGGTGGGCACTGTATACCAGGCACTATGCTAGGCAGTTCACACATTGTATTTCATGTGAAACATCATAACCACACTATGAGGTGGGCACCCGTATAATCCTCATTGTACAGTAAGGAAATGGAGGCACAGAGAGGTGAAGAAACTTGTTCAAAGTCATTCCGTGGCCAAGTGGAGGAGTGTGGACTTGAACCCAGGCCACCAGTCTCTGAACTTCTATTCTTAATTACATCGATGAGCAGGAAACAGATCAACTAATGCTCAGCCTTTAGATCTGAACTTATCTCTCCTTTTTTGGGTCAGGCTTCTATCAAATCTAACAGTACTGGGGGCCAGCATCACTCTTGACTGATGGGCAACCTCCAGATTTGACACATTATGGACTGAAAACACCCCGAAAGTGAAGCCCTGGGTCTTTTAAAAAAATATCAGTCCCCAACCTCCTTAAGTCTATAAGCATGAATTCTCTATGGAAAATGTCCATTGACTAAAGGATACAAACAGATGGTTGTGCTAATAACCAGTTATTAATATACAGCCATCCTTGCATTGGTAGAGAAAAAATTTGACCCTCCCCCCAGGAAAACAGCACGGAGGAGTTTCAGAAAGAATGTCGTGAGGGCTTAAGATACCCCTACCCTATTGAATGCTTTCAACAGTCTTTTGTCTATTTAGAAGTAGATGGCCTCTGAATTATTAATCCGGGGAGGCGAATAATTATATCCCACTGTAACCCGGCAGGGAGTGTCATCTTGTCATGACAGCTGCTGCTCCAGGCTCCTCTGCTGTACAGAAAATTGAAGAAGAATCCCCTAAATTCAATTTCAACTTGGTTAAGCATGTTGGGCCAAATCACAAAACTGAAAGGGTGCGTGTTTAATTTAGTTTCTTTTTCTCTGCACACTGTGTTAGTAAGGAAGGTCACAGTGCTCTAGGCTCTACCTGCAAAATACATCATCATTATCGGGACAGAAAAGAGGATGGGAGACACAGATCTCTAGGGGATGAGCAGGAAAGACAATGCAAGGTTTGAAGAAATGCTGTGAGGCCCCAGCACATTGGAAAATTCCCCCCGAAGGATAGAAACAGCCCCTTTTCTCTCTCTAGCTCTATGCAGGGGTTGCTAAGCAGGGCTTTATCAGACCCATGAACCCTTGGAAACAGAGCACAAAAACACATTCATATATAACAATTATCCAGAGGGAAAGCCTACAATATCCACCAGCATTCCAAATCCTTATAAGGTCACACCACATGAATCTGTTATCTGCAAACCATGCTTAGTGTAACACTCTTTGGTTTGGCCCCTTCTGTGAACATGAAGAGACCCACCCAAACGTTCCCTCCCTAGTCCAAGACCAGCTGCTCTCTCTTCCTATTGCTTGGCTCCCTTTTCTCCTGCAGCTCAGGCTTACCTGCCCTTTTCCCTTGTAGTAAGGATGTTTTTCCACTTCTCACTTGCCAAGTCACATCCCACCCATCAGTCCAACCCCCAGCTCATAGAATCCTGTCTACAGAAGAACATCCTCTTGTTGCTAGAAACCGATACTTCAATTCCCTCTAATCAGCACAAGGAACAACCATCTAAATCACTCTTCTCCCCTCCCTAACCCCCTGAAGATCTCTGCTAATTCATCCATATCACAGAATATATCCCCTTGGTGCCCTATAATTTCCATCACATGGACCCCGACATCATTGGATCCTTATAAACAAAGTCAATAATGGGATGAACACTATACAAACACAGAGGGTTATAATAATCAATCATTACAATTAAGTGAACACTTTCTACGTGTGAGCCACTCTTAAGGGTTTTTACATTTATTATTTCATTTAGTCCTTGCAAATCATCCACTAATTCATTGAGCAAACATTTATTAAGTATCTCCTATGTGCCAGATACTGTCCTAGGTGCAGAGAGTATAGCCCTGAATTAAAATGGAAAAAAAGTCTCTCTCTACAAGCTTAGATGTTAGCGGTTATAGGCAGACAATAAATCATTCAATAAGTAAAATATTTAGCATGCCAGATGGGGGTAAGTACTAAGGAGGAAAATGCAAGTTGAGTGATGGAATGTGAAGTCCTGGAAAAAGGCCTCCCTGATTAGAGGAACTGAGAGGGTAAGGAACAGAGGCACTGCCCGCCCCCCTTGGAGAGGAGCAGAAAAAGGCGGCGGGGGTAAGGGCCGTGGAGGGGACAAGGTGATGTGTCTCAGGGAAGGCAAGAACAATGTGGTTGCAGCAAAGGGGTTTCTGTACTATCTCCAACTTACATCCAGGGAAAGAGAGATGCGCTGAATGGTGACCACCCAGAAAAATATGTTCAACATCCTTACCCCCAAAACCTGTCACGGAGCTTGTTTGACAAAAAAAGGATCTTTCCAGATGCATTTAAGGATCTCAAGATGAGATCGTGCTGGATTATCCTGGGGCCTAACTCCAATGGCAACCTTCCTTAAAAGGGACAGGAGAGGAGTGGGCCAAGGAGATGATGTAGGCAGAGAAGGAGGACCATAGCCTTAGCTACAAGGAATGCCAGCAGCCACCAAGGCTGGAAGGATTCTCTCTAGAGCCTTCAGAGGGAGTGCGGCCCTACAGACACCTTGATTTCAGACTTCCACATTCCAGAACTGAGAGAGAGTACATTTCCGCAGCTTTAGACCAGGCAGTTAGTGGTACGGTGTCACAGCAGCCCCAGAAAACTGATACAAAGAGGTTAAAAAGTTACAGAGCTCTTTGGGCGGGTGAGGTGGGATCTGAATCCTGGCCAGTGCACATCAGGGTGCCCTTAGGCTGCCTATGGTCTCTGGTACACACCAGTGAATATACTGGCTCTTATGACCACAGGCCACACACTTCATTACTTAAGGGCCTCTAGCAGTAAGCATGGCCTGGGCCTGGGCATGGGCCCCTGGCTGTGCCTGGCCCACCCCTAGACCTAGCCAAACCTTTCTTGAAATATGGGCTGCCAGGTAGAGCTTCTCCCATTGTAAGGGCAGGATCTTCTGGCTTGTTTTTATTATTTGCCCTCCGAAGGCAGTGCGCGAGTCAGGGCTTCAGGTATCACCATAGTATCACTACGATTGGGCCTGAGAGGAAGTTTTCTGAGGCTCTACTTCCCCGGGAGTCCTGTGTAAGTGGAAATAGGCATGCTCTCATCTATTAGAGAAACAGTGCTTTCTTATATCTCTGCCAATTTTCATTGAGCAGCAAAGTTAGGTTGTGGACATCCTGGGCGAATGGAGGCAGGCCTGAGTGGATATGAGCAATTAACCCCTAAATATTTAATAGATGCTGTGACTGTTCCCCCTTCCTGGGAAACAAACTCTGGCCAGTCCTCTGCAAACAAACAGGTCGGATGAAGAAGAAGCAAGGCACACAGATATTCATGCCCCAGACCACTTCTGCTCCAAGACCCCAGGAAACCCTCAGGACAGAGGTCTGGGATGATGACGCAGCCCAGTGAAGAGCCTTTTGTGACAGTGCCCCCTCCCCAGTGTTTACAAATGACAAAGCAAACGGGACAGACAACACAGCCTTCCCAGAGCCTAAGCCCTAAGTGCTGACTCAGAGCGACTGATGGAATTTGCTGTTGCCCTGTCACTGCCCACAGTGTGCACATGTGCTGTGTAGAGCCTGGCGCCAAAGCGCCCGGTGCAGAGAAAGTCCTCAGGCCTCTGCTTCAGTCAAGCTCTCCCTGATCTAACCACCCGCATCCTTCTCTCTGTCCCATGACCCGCATCCCCTCAGAGCGGACTTATCCAGCAGGCACAATGGGCACAGTGCCCAGGGCTTACCATACTTTTAAGGATCCACAAACATGTTTCATTTCTTTTAAAGTCCAAACAAAAAATGAACTTTGAGGCTGAAAAAAGTTTCCATATACTATATTAACACACTTATCTCTATGCCATTGCAGCCATAAAATACATATTTCGATATATATTAAAATATATGTATTACCAATATACATTTTAACGCATATTAAATTTATTAAATATATAGTAAATGTTTATTAAATATATAGACATTAATATACAGTAAGCATTTATAAATATGTATAGTGAATATACTAAAATATATGTATCAAGAAGCCCATGAAGGTCCCCATCTGGACCTGATCCCCACGTGTATCTATTCCCACAAGGACAGGTAACAACCACAGCATGTCACAGATGCACAGGGCCGGAAATGGTCCTTGGGCCAAGACTCACACCCAAGGCAAGACTCTCCCCTCAGCAGACTCCCTGACCCACGGCTCTTCTCATTCCGGGCATGCTCCCCTGATCTCTCTAACCAGACGTGTGTCCCTCAAGCAGAACAAGACAGCGCAGGAACGCAGAAGCAACAATGGTGCCAAGCAGACAGGGCTGTGACAGGCCCCCAGAGAGATAAGCAGAGTGCTACGGGAGTTCACAGGTGGGGCTGTCCATTCCACCTGGGGGGCTAAGGGGCTCTTCCACGAGGAGGATTGCTTCCTGCCTCTTCCAAAACGTGCCCCCCAGCCGCGTGGCTGGCATTCTTCAAGTGAGCCAAGCCACAGAAGCTTGTTAAGAACCTCTAATCCACTTACCTCCAGAGTGAGCTCTCAGTCACGCTCCCCAGGTTGAAGTCGTACAGCTTCGTCAGGATAAGTATAACCTGTGATGGGGATGGGGAGGAGGGCAGAGAAGAGGAACAAAAGGGGAGGAAAAAAAAGCAAGCTTACTTTAGTTTGTGTAACAACATACAGTGCATCTCAAATCACCCAGAGGAGGGTTTAGTATTTATCCGTTGAGTGGAGGGGTATTATAGGATCAAGCAAGGGAAAACAATTATTAATTTAATGCATTCCTGTAACTGGTAGCATTTATTTTAATCCTGATGATGCTTTGCATTTGAAGTAAAACATGCCAACAGGAATTAACTGGGTATCGACAGTGGTTTCTCTACATCTGTCCTCCTTCAAGGTGAGGTGCTGCCCGGCTGGCTCTGATCACTCGTACAGCCACCCAGGGATCAGACGATGGGCTTGCTTTTGATCTGGAGATGACTCTGACTTACAGACTTGGACCCAATGGTAAGAAGCAACCGAGCCTAATTCTCTCCATCTACAGACGGGTTCAAAGAGATTCTGTGTTTCCATTACTAGCGCCTCAGCAGTCACATCTACTTGAATGGCAGGCACGCCCAGTCCCCAACATCCCCTGATGCCATCTGCCATCTACCATTTGGCATCTGTCCTCATCATGGAGTAAGAAGCAGGTCATTAGACTCCACTGGACCCCGGGACCACTTCCCTGACATCAGCTGAAATTCAGAAACCCAAAAGGAAGCTGTACATGAAAGAGAGCTGGAGCTTTCTCTAAGAGAGTTAGCAGTTTCCTGAAATGGTCTTGGGCCGGTCTGGTCCTCGGCCCTTTAAATTTCTCCAGCTGGGGACCTGGATATCAGACGTTTCCCTGCCTGCCCACTGTGTGCCTGGACAGTGGCTTAGGCACAACTCCGAATCACAAGGATGCCAAGTGCATGCACCTGAATCGATTTTAATCAAAACACAGGTGCCTAATATACAGTGCCTGCCTGCACACGTGATAATCCAGTTACACATAATTGTGTTTATCTAAATTTAATGCACAACTCATTTCACTTTTTTCAGTTCCTTCCCATTCCACGATTTAACTTCCTCCAGTTCATTTGCACAACAGCCATTAAACTCTTTCCAAGATAATGAATTTCTGCTACCAAGATGGGACTTTCCCATTCTAGGTATCTATTTAAGATTAAAGAAAAATAATCAGCCATTATATTGAACATTTTTATGGCATCTCACTGACAACAGAACACTCACTTTGAGATTTACTAACATCCAACACCCCATGAGGTCTGTCCGCGCCATTTCCATTACTTTTATGTAAACTAAGAAAAAATTAGAGGCAAGGATGTGACCCATTATAGGTCAGAGAGAGTCCATGGCAAAGTTGGTTTGGGATGTTCAACTTCTCTGCAGGGCCACAATGGAAGGGCTCTTCCCAAGCGTGCATTCTTTGATGGAGAGTGGTGAATGGGCAAGAAACAGCCAAGCCAAGAAAAATATCAATGGCATGGCTATTTGCACAACAGTAAAAGCTACCAAGCTACCTGTCTTATTGACATAGCACAACAGTAAGGAGTGTATATCCATTGCAGAGAACTTCTCCCCACAGCCACTCAGTGGTTCTTGCCTCTCCCATTCATGCAGTTTTCCTCATTTGTTAAATTCAGGGGTTGATGAAAACAAGGGACTTATCCCCACCTTCCCCAACCAAATGCCTAGGAATGCACCAATAATCCTGTTTGCTGGACAACCTGCACAACAGACTTCACCTCCCCTTTCTTTTATCCTCTCTCATCTACAAAGTCGTTCCCACAGTCACTATGTAAAAAACAGGGGTTGGCTATGCGCTGGCCATCCCAAATTCTGGACAAACAAACTCAAAACTATGCTTTTCTAGAAATAGGTCAGAACACCCATCCAGAGCTCTGCAGGAGCAAATTAGGTCATTTCATTTTCTCCCAATATCAAGCCTTCAGGGACATCAAAAAACCTCCAAAAAGTGCAAAGTCCACACAGAGAGAAGAAAGAAGTGTAGGGGGTAAGAGTTCCACTTAACCAATAGGGAGCTTCTAATAAACAACTGGGTCTGGAAAGCCCTGGAAAGAGCCCAGAGCTGTTCTCATTCTATCAGTGTCCTGGTTCCCTCTGCCTCAGGATGAACTTGACTCCTTAGCCTGGTATGTAACACACTACACACACACATATGCACTACCCACACACACGTACTACACACACTCCTCCAACCACTTTTCCCCAGTTCTCAAGACGCTGTCTTCTGCTTTAGCAATCCAAGTTTCTCAAGGCTCTGCAAATAAGCCAAACCTGTTCTCACACCTCTGCTTTCTTTCTTCCATGCTATGTTGTATCAACTGTGCCTCAGCCTTTTATTACCACCTGCACCTGCCTGCCTGTTGTTCAAGAAACAACTTGAAGCCCACCTTCTCTAGGCAGCCTCCTAGGACCATACCAGCCATCAGAGTTATCCCTCTTCTCAAGTCCTATCGCACTTAAAATGGAATTACATAACTTGGCACTTAGTCAAACACTATCCTGCTACCTTCTGGATGTCACAGGATTTGCGTTCCCAGCTAGATTGAGGCGGGGTTCGTATTTTGTACTTCTGTCTCCCTAACAGGCAAGCTCAACATGTCAAAGGTTCCTAAAAATAATCATTTTGAGTCAATAGAAGATAATGGTGTTTTGGTGATGAATCATAGTCTTCAGATGGGAATGGTATTAATCTAGTCTCTTTCCCTCACTGTACAGATGGGGAAACTGATGCACAGAGAAAGGAAGGGACTGGTTAAAGTCTCAATAATGTGTGACCTTGACCAAGTGCCCAGGGCACTGTTCTTCCATGCCATGAGTACAGCTGGAGCTAACAGTCACCAGAAAGCCTTTTAAATGCAGATTCTAAGGTCCCACTCCCAGCAGGTTTGACTTGGTGGGTCCTGAGTGGGGCCCGGAAATCTTCCTGTGGTAACTGGAGAACTACACTTGGGAAAGACTCCATCCCACTATGATTCCTCTCCCAACACTGTTGCTGCAGTGACACCGCCCTTGCACCGTGCTGAGATCCTAACCTAGAAAAGCATCCCGTCCTTTAAATGTAGCTGAACTTCAGAAAGCATGCAGAAAGAGACGTATGAGGAAAATGCCTCCGCAAAATCACCCCTGCATTTCCCAGAGGAAAGGGGTGAATTAGGGGCTGGAAGCTTCCACTCCCCTGGTGCCAGCACAGAAGGGCAGTAATAGAGCGATGAAGAGATGATAATGTAACCTTTAGCCTTGAGATACTCTGTGCCAAGCAAACAAAACCAAGAGGGAAACAAGGCCTGCCCATCCCTGGCTTCTCTCACCACTCAGAGCCTTCCGAAGGCCACCAGAGAGGAGGGAATTAGGGAAGAAAACTGAAAGCAGATGCAATAAAGCCACTAAGCCCCAGACCAAGAGGCAAGGACTCAGATCAGAAAGAGAAGATGCGAGTGTGCCTCAGGAATCACCAGCGGATGGGATGTGGGGTGCGGGAAGGCTAAAGGGCTAATCCTGGATCCACAGCAAAGCCTGACTTGACTCGTCTTCAGAAGACGCCCCCAGATGAGGGCTGGCAGTCAAATCCAGCAAAGGAAAAGCAGAGAGTATACGTTAACTGAACCCTTACCAGGCAATAAACACTACATGGAGTGCTTCTCAATCCTCACAAAAAATTCTTGAGACTAAGCAAGTGTAATATAATATCCCCATTTTACAGATGAGAAAACTGAATCCCAAGCGCTAAGCTAATTGTACCCCCACCCCAGGCACACAACTAGCAGGAGACAGAACCAACGCTTCCACCCCTGGCTATATGACACACTGTGCTCACTCTGCTCTAATGTGATGCTACTCCAGGCAGCAAGTGTTTATGTGAGCCAGTTGTGTGCAAGACAAGAAGCAGGCACACAGAGAGGAGAAAAGCACACCCTGGCCCTCAAGGAGTTGCACATTCTCTCCTGAAGTTCACAGATACTTACTGGGCTCCTCTTAGGTGAATTGGGAAGGCACCAGCTAAACTCTGGGACTCAGGGAGAGATCCAGAGTTCAAGGCCCAAGAATGAAGGGAACTTTTGTTTTCTTTGTTCTTGGAGAAGGAAATAGGAAACAGAGTTATGGAAGGAGAAAAGACCCAGACAAACTGCTGAGAGACCCAGGTTTGCTGAGAGACAAACTGCTGAGAGACCCCCAGGCAGCAGGATTGCTGCCTAAAATGTGAAAATACATTGGAATAATTCATGAGTAAATAGCATTTCTCTCTTAATATAAGCTATATACGTACACACACACACACACACACACAGTATAAAGAGAAATCCGCAGACATGTATGTGTGTGTATATACAAACATAGTTAGAAAGACCTATATAGAGAGAAATGTGTAAACACACACACACACACACACACACACACACACACACATGAACACACACACACCCTTAAATTGGTATCTGACATCTCTGGAATTATACTGTGGTCATTTATCTCTTATAGCTTCTATCACATTGGGTCAGTATGACTTTTCCATATGTCTGACTAGTCTGTTAGATTGTGGCCTCTTTGAGGTTAGAAATCAGGTCTCATTCAATTCTGCATCCTCAATGCACAGCACATCAACTGACACTTGGCAGGCACTACAAGTGAATTATGGATGCAGAACAATAAAAGAAGAGATGAGATGATAAATGTATTTGAGAGGTACAGATAATGTGCTATAAGAGTTGAAAAGAAGAAGCAATTAAGTCCATAGAGTGTGATCAGAAAGGTCTCCATGAAGGAAAGATTACATGAACTGGGACTTAAAGTATGCTAAGAATATGCATAAACTAAAATGGAGCTCATTCACTTTTTTTCTTTTTTTTAATTGAACTGAGATCGATAGAAAAAAAGGAGGGTAGGGGAGGAAGCCATTCCAGTAACAAGAAAAGGTATGGAGGTAGAGTGGCACGGGCCATTAGGGGCAAGAGCAGTCATGTGTTGAATGCAATGTCATGTGTACATGAGCCACTCAGAGACATAGGCCATGTCAAGTTGGGAAAGAAGGCACAACGGACAATGGGATCATGCAGGAAAGACAGAGGAAGACCAACCTATGGCCAATTATGGGTAGATAAAAAGTTTTATGAGTGAAGAGGGCGATAACAAGGAGGGACCATATTTACCAAGAGACTTATTATGTGTCTATATGTAATGTATACATAAATATCTAATAAGTAATATATCAGAGGACTAATTATAACAGGAGACATATATAATGCATACATTATATAATAAATAATTCATATATTAAGAGACTATATTAAAATAAGGGACTTATATAGTAAGTGACAATAAAGGGCAGGACTAGCCTCTTAACGAAATCAGTTGCTGCTGTCTTTGTTGACCATCCACCACCAATTTTCTTGGCCCCAGGCATCTAGTATCTTCTAATGCCCCCAGATGTCCAAGCCATCCCTGTGCCTGCTCTTTACACACACTCGGAGCCAGTAACTAGTGTCTTTATTTCACATGTCCCCTCTTCTCTTTCATTCATCTGTTCTTGACTTATGTTACGCACAGCATAAGCTTCTTGGTGAAGTGATCAAAAGAGAAATGGTGGCTGTCCTCATGAAAGGGATAGTCCTCCTCAACCTGCTGCCTCCAGGATTATGCATTTGAACTAAGGAGTCCAAGTCTCTGGCAGAGTTAGGGAAAGTGATATGTGAGGACAAGGGAGCTTTCTATCCTCTTCCTACCCACTTCCTATGTGAGAGGAGGTACCCACAATGCAGAACTGCAAAGAAGTCTCCATCGCTATCCCACCTGAGAACCCTTCTAAATGTGCCTGTCTCTAGAGTCACTTACCCATTGGATCCAGCCGTCTGCCTCCTGGACAGGGCTTGCATGGCAGCATGGAAATAACGGAACACTTGCAACCAGAGGGCTGCCTCAAAACCCAGTCTCACCATATGCTACTGTGTGAGCCTGAGCAACTTATTTATGTTTTCAGAATCTGCTCCAATTTCCTTAAATGGGGATAATGATACACTTGCCCCTGCCAACCTCACAGCGTTGTTGATTCAAATCAAATAAGGAAAGCTGACCTGCTTTATAAACTGTACTAGGGAAATGGGCGTTATTAGTATGATAATTATTCTTCAGGAGATAAGGGTTCCAAATGATTTTCATTTGGTTGGGGGCTGGGTGAGGGGAATTCAGATTCTAGAGTTTATGCTAAGCTCCTCCTAACAAACTCATCCATTCTCAACCCCAACTTCAGTACAGGAGGCTGCAGATCAGAGTCAGTGCATTCACCTGGCTCCCCCCACTCAGCTTCAGAAAGAAGGCAGGAACCCCGGGGGGATTCCTGTCCTCTGAAAGGATAATGCATAATCTGCAAATTCATAAATCACTGCGACGCTCTTGCCCGTGAGCACATTCAGTGAAGGGAGGGCCTTTCATGCCTGTAAAATTTTACTCTGAAGGAAAATTAATTTAGTTCATTAAACCTTCCTGAAATCTTGGTGCCTTTAAATTCACGGGGTCCTCTGCACATCCCACTCACAGGCTACCGCTTCATTCCTGCCCCTACTTGATAGTTCTTTGTTTCCAGCCAGTTGGAATAAGGACCGCAGCTTTCTTTACCAGAAATGGTTGATAACTGTCACACGACAAAGATGCTACCCCTCTGGGTGGGACAGCCTATAAGGCTGCATTTTCCAGTTCCAGCAGAGTCTGAATCCCAGGGTCCTTCTCACACCTCAGGGAGATCCCCTCACCAAGGAACAGAAACTGAACATTTACAACCCAAAGCCCAACAGATCCCCAATACAAGGATGTCTGGGCACCAACTGGGCATCTTGAACTGTGGTAGGTGTGTGCCAAATTCAGAGTGACATGAACAGTGCTCCCTGCCTGCTATGATTTTACAATCTAGTTAAGAGGACAAGGAAATAGTACAAACTATAGCAACTTGTCATGTACAATGCACAGATTTTCACAAAGCTTTTATCCCCTTTCCTGCTTTTTATAAGGGCATCTCATCAACTCTGTGGCTCACGGCTGAACCTTAGCATGATCCTTGATTCCTTCCTCATCCCACACAAATCAAGGCAAACACAGAGTCTTTGAAATACACTGTAGTCCACTGTATCACACAATTACAGGTTCTCATAATTTTTTTTCATTCATTAACTACAAATATGTATGGAACGCTTCCTGTTTGCCAAGTAATCTGGATTCAGCACTGAAAATAATACAGCAGTTTCTTTGCCCTCATGAAGCTGACATTCTAGCAGGGAAGATAAATAAGCAAGTAAGTAAGTAAGTAAGTAAGTAAATGACATAGTTAGATGATGGTGAGTGCTATGGGGGCAGGGGTGGAATTAAGGAAAAGGAGACGATGAAGGAGCCCAGGTACATCTTCTATGAAAAATGGACACTCCTGCAAAACCCTGAATGAGGTGAGATGAAGTCATGGGGTTATCTGGGTAAGCAACATTATAGGCAGAGGAGCAGTGAATACAAAGATCCTGAGGCAGGAGTGTCCCTGGCATATTCGAGGGAGAGCAAGGAGACCAATGAAGCTGGTGTGGAAAGTAGGGGGAGATGAAGTCAGGGAGATATTCGGAGACTCAGATCTTGCTGGAACTTGTGAACCATTGTAAGGACTCCAGTGAGATGCGGAGTGAGTGGTGAGATGGGGAGCTGCTGAGGATTTTAATAGAGAAGTTTACTTTTAACAGGATCACTCTGGCTGCTGTGTTGAGAAAGGCAGTAAGGGCACAAAAGTGAATTAGGATCCGTTGTAATCATCCAGGTGAAACATGGTATGTGTTATAGCAGAGCAACAGCAGTGCACAGGAAAAGGGACATGATGTTTATGTATTTTGAAGGTAGTGTCAGGCAAACTGGATATGGAGTGTGAATGAAAGAGAACAGTTGAGGATGACCCTCAGAGTTCAGGACTAAGCAACTGGAGGCAGAGTTGCTGGTTTATGAGATGAAGACTACAGATGAAGGAGGTATGGAGGAAAAATTAGAAATTAGCTTTGAACATGAAGTTTGAGATACCTAAGAGAATTCAAATGAAAAAGTCCAATAGTGAACTGGATAAATGAGTCTGAAGTTGAGGGAAGAGAATCTAGGACAGAAATATCCATTTGGGAATTGTCTCTAATTAGATGGTATTTAAAGACACAAGACTAGATTAGATCACCAAGAGACAGAGTGTGAAGATGGAGTAAAGATATGAGGATTGAGAGCTGAGGTGTTCCAGCATCTAGAGGTCAGGGGAGTGAGAAAGTCCTCTCAAAATTGCCACAGTGGATATGTATGTCCTGTGTGAATGCTCACCAAATGGTATTTACTACAAGGAAGAACCTCAGTAATCAAATGAACAAGATGGCCTTCGGTTGAGGCCAGTAAGCCCAATTCCCCAGAGCCCCCCTAGTTTGCTCTGGGGGGTCCTCTGTGGTCACTGCTATGACAGAGATGGAGACTTTGCCTAGGCTTCACACGGACTTCCTTTCACCAAGGTTGTTGTGCATATTATCACTGCTACATTCCCGACCTGCCAACATCAGAAACCAATGTTGAGCCTCACTATGGCGCCTGGTGACAGTTTGATCACATTGCACCACCGCGCCCCACCCCCGCCCCCATCACATACAGGGAGCAATTTCTTCTCATTGTGATTGCTCTCCCTACCTGCAGTGCTTATGCTAGAGTCAAAATCTTTCCATTTCAGAACCCCTTATTCACTGTCATGGTATCCCACACAACATTACTTCCAACAAAGAAACTCATTTCACAGCAAATGAAGTGCAGTAATGGGCATATCCATGGAATTCACTGGTCTTACCACAAACTTAATCACCCAGAAGCAGCTGGCCTGATACAATGGTTGAATGGATTTTCAAAGATTCAATGACAACACTAGCTGGGAGTCAACACTGTGAGGTTGTGGCACTGCCTTCCATAAAGTGCATTTGACCAACATATGGTCAAAATACAATGGTCTGAGAATCAAGGGGCAAAAGAG
Source organism: Lynx canadensis (assembly GCF_007474595.2). Lineage (NCBI taxonomy): Eukaryota > Metazoa > Chordata > Mammalia > Carnivora > Felidae > Lynx > Lynx canadensis. Next base: position 24,656,453 of record NC_044313.2, read on the forward strand.
GTAGTGGTCCTCTCATTATTGTCCCCAATAAGCCATTTCACAGTATCTGTTTGATGTCCCCATACATTTTGGCTCTGTTGAGAGAGAACTCTTGGCTCCTAAAGAGGGAATTGTCAAAAAAAAAAAAAAAAAAAAGACAAAACTCTTGTTCTGTTGAACTGGAAGCAGAAACTAATACCCAGCTATTTTGAGCTTCTCACATTATCACTGAACCTACAGGAAAAGAAGGAGTTATTTATGAATTGGGGATGGAAATGGATGCTCACAGTAGCCAGAGAGAGGGGTTGTGCTGTCTGTTTACTCCAAATTCTCTTTCCTGTCTATGTATTGCAGGTAATCAGGACCCTGAGAATTGTATTTCTAAGACTCTCACGTTATCTGCCTTCCAGTCTGACCCAATGCAGGAGGCAGTATGCCAGTAGGGACCAGTAGGGACCAGTAGGAAAGAAAAAAGCTACTCTTCCCACTCGTATTTTGAAGTCACAAAACAACAGCAGCAACAGAGCTGGCGGGAACAACAGCAGTGACGGTGGACCTCAGTGACAGGAAGCACAGACTTCTGGGTCCCCTGCATGCGAAGCCCGGCACACACAGTAGGAATCTAGGTAGGAGAGATCCTCAGCCTCTTGCACTGTTTCTTCTCCTCCTATGCAGAGGCCTGAAAAGGTTTCTATAGTTACCAATCTTTGGGCAACTTTGCCTTTTCTCTTCCTCACTCCTCCAGCCTTGTAAACAATTCCTGCATTCAATTCCTGTCTTCTCTTAGAAATACTAGAGTCAGAGACCCTCACTGACATAGAAGAGTCTGTGAGATCATAGGAAACCCAGGAAAGCATGTGTGCTGGAAGCCAAGTAAAGAAAGTACTTCAAAGAGGAGGAGGGATCAGCTGTGTGAAATGCTGCTGACAGTTCATGTACAAGGAAGATTAAGAACAGACCAATGGATTTAGCTAATGGATGACTACAGAGGCCTTCAAAATAACTAGTTTACTTAATTTCTGATCTTCACCCCTCTTCTACCATTACACCAGAATGACCCTTCTACAGCACAGGCCAAATCCCATTACCTACTGCCAAAAAATCTCTCCTGGCTTCATACTGTTTTTAAAATCAAATCCAAATTTCTCAACATGGCATGAAAGGTCTTTCTCAACTTGGCCCCTCTAGACATTTTAACCCTCTTCTAGAGCCACTTTCCCAAATGATATCTAAATTCTAGACACACTGGAATACCTATTTCTTCCCTGTTCCAGGATCCCACACTTTTTCAAAAGCTCCCTCCTCTCCTTGAAAGTCCTTCCCCCATTTTCCACCTGCTGATCTCCTCCTCATTCCTCAAGGCCCAGCTCAAACGTCATCAACACTCTGATGTCTCACTTGTCCTCTGAGACAGAATGGATTCTCTTTTAATCCATGTTCCCCTAACTTGTTGCACATACATCCAATTATGCTATTCACCAGATTATATTATAATTATCTACTTGCATATGCATATCCACCATTAGGCTATGTGTACCTTCAAGATAGAGACCCTGCTTTTCTCATTATACTATAAGAGTATTTTATGCTCTTCCTTGACATGGTGCCTATAACCAACAGAAATACACACATTCTTGAATAGAAAGTGTTGCCATAGGTGTTCAAAGGAGGAGATGAGTCTGGTCTGGGGTAATCAAGGTTCTCAGAAAGGATGAGAGCTATAAGTGAAGATCTTAAGAGATGGGAGGAAAATGGAAATTTCCAGCCCTCTTCTTCTGGAGTATTTTGTAAACTCCTTCAAATGTGTCTTTTCCTTAGATAAACTAGTCTGCCAATTCTCTCCAGAAGTGAGAACCCAAGGTGGTTTAGGAGAGAACTTCATGAATTTCCACGAGAGGGTAAGAGAAAGGGGACACAAGGGCAAGAAGGGAAGACAGTGAAAACAATCTTCTAAATATGACCATATTAAGTATTAGAGGGTTGTTATTCTCTAGATACTTCTAGAAAAGACAAAGGTATATCCCTATATCTGATGGGATGTAGGTTAATGAAAACACTAGATCTATAGACAAAAGCATGACCTGATCAAGTAGAGTAGCTTAGACCAGAACTGAACAAATACAGAAAAAGCAGAGGTGGGACACTAATATATACTGAGCACCTACTAAGTGTCTAGCACCATGTTTGGTGCTTTATGTGCATTACACATATAATGGAAATAACCACAGTGAAAAGCAGATATCATTATCCCCACTGTCCAAATGAGGAAACTGTCCAGTCAGGGCCCAGCACAGGTTTATCTATTCCTTCTTGATCCAAGCAAGGGATATGAGATACAAAAATTAATAAGCATTAGTCATCCCTATTTAAAGCAGAGCTATTGTTAAGAAAGTACTGTGCAGAATTTGGTTGCTGAATAAGGTAAGAGACAGATGTAGGAAATGGAAATACAGTATTGTTGAAACAAGGAGCTTATGAAAAATGGCTCTTGAATAGTAGGGGGTTGTTCTGGCTTTGTATAACGAGCCATTAAAAATTAATTAAAAATCCATTCACTCTCATTCCCTAAGGGACTTTGAAAATGAGAGAGAGAGTCATCTCTTGGAAATGATTTAGGTAGCTTGCAGCCCCCTAACAGGGGTGGGGCCAAATGACCCCAGAATTCCCTGCCAGTGTCTATATCCCATGATGATAGCTCACCGGAACTAGAGTTAATTAGCTCAAGGTATACCAGTAACTAGGAGTCTGAGTTCATATCTTCCTATGTGCCCATAACACCTTCCATCCAACCACCACCAGCACCCCCTGAGGAGGAGGCTGAGGGCAGGAACAGATGTGAGCAGACGAAAGATGAAAGGATGGCTCCAAAGCCACTGGAGTGAAGCTTTCAGAGATAATCACCAACGTAAAGGAAAATGTAAGCAATCTGTTTCCTTGGGAAAGGAAAAAAAGCTCTAAACCAGATAGTCTTAGTGTGGAATCTATGCTCTGCCACTCACTCTCTGTGTGACCTTAGACAAGAAGCTGATCCTATGAAGCCTAAGTTTCCTCATCTGGAAAACTAAGCCAATTTCATTTCTTTCATTGGATTGTTGTGAGGATTAGATGAAAGCTGTCTTCTGTCAGGTGCACAGGAAGCCCTCAGCATATATCAGGTCCCTTCCACCCTGGTTTGTCTCTGAGCAAACCAGATCATTTGCCACCAGAGTAGAAAAATGCCATGTCCCAAGAGGGAGCATGTCACTTCTTTAGTGATGACAACTTGAAGCTAACAAAATAAAGAGCAACCTCGCCAGGCCTCTCACTGATGTAGAGATGAAAGCTCAGAGATTCCCTGAGTGCTGGTGCTCACTTTATGTGGACATGCATTGACAGCTTCAGCAATGGAAAGATCACAGGTCCATCAAGTCCATTTTGCCTGGTGTGTGATCCTATCCACTTGTCTCTTTCATTTCACCTGCAGGCACACACATTCCCCTTCCTTCTACCACTCCTGTCAGGGGCATCATTCCCTCTTGGGTCTCAGGAGCTGAAAGAGCTGTCAGCCAAACAATTTTAGCTGCTGACCCCAGTGGATTTTCTGGGGATCAGCAATTCCCCAGATTGGAAGTAGCTACCAGCCCAAGGTGCTTCCAATGAGACCAAGAGCAGAGACTTGACTAGATTGTAAGATGACCTCATGGCAAATCCAAGAGCTGTCTTATTTGTTACTGTATCTTCAGCACCTGAGACAGTACCCAGACACCCCCACCCCAAGATCTCATATACACAAAGGAGGAGAAAAATGATCTATCACCCAATCCATGATCTGTCATTTATCACAACTTGTCTCCTATCCAACCCTACAAATTGGGCTCTGCACTGTGCTAAATATCATTTAAAAAAGGAGAAACATGAGACACAAAGTATATGACCTAAGGCACTTTCAGTGTGAGAAGAGAGGTAAATATCTATACAACTACATTTGGTGAAAATTGAAATTGGTCTGACACGAGGCTGCTCATATTATACCTAATGTTTCACGTGAGTCTTGCAGTAACTATGAAAGATAGACATATAACAGTAATCAGTGATTCCCAAACTGGGATGAAGTAGAGAACTACCCTTTGTGAAAATTTGAGCTGGCTTATTTTACCAGGTGAAGAAAGCAAATGACTTTTTTGGCTATGGAGGCATTACAAGAAAACACAAGGAGGCTAGACTTGTCAGTCGTGTTTCAGGACCAGAGGTGGTCTGCTTAGGCTAGAGTCAGGTGCATGGAGAAAGAGATGAAGTCCCAGACTGGAGTTTGATAACGATGGTTTTAAACATCAGGTATGTTTGTGGAAGGTCCAAAACATCACTACAAGTAGGGAGATAAAGTAACCAAAGTCACAACAACAGAGAGCAAGTAACACCCTCCAAAAAACACCTCCTGACGGGCCAGGCCCTGGACAGTGTATGACTCCTCTTTAATACAGTAGTGCTCATAGGTGCAGGGCTCATAACAAGCTTTTAAAATACACAAGGGGCAGAAAACTAGCCAAAATGACAAAACAGAATTCTCAAAAGAAATTCGAGGAAGAAATGGCAGCTAAAGAATTTATCAAAACAAATATAAACAATATAACTGAACAAGAATTTAGAATAATAGTCATAAGATTAATCGCTGGGCTTGAAAAAAGCATAGAAGACTGCAGAGAATCTATTGCTGCAGAGATCAAGGAACTAAAAAATAGTAATGATAAATTTGAAAAAATGCTATCAATGAGGTGCAAAATAAAACAGAGGCGGTCACAGAGAAGACTGAAGAGGCAGAAGGGAGAGGCAGAAATAGAAGATAAAATTATGGAAAAATAGGAAGCTGAGAAAAAGATTTTCAAAAATTCTGGATCATGAGGGGATAATTAAAGAGCTAAATGATTCAATGAAATGGAACAATATCCATATGATAGGAGTTCCAGAAGAAGAAGAAGAGAGAGAAAAAGACCAAAGGTGTACTTGAACAAGTCACACAGCTGAGAACTTCCCCAAGCTGGGGAAGGAAACAAACACTGAAATCCAGGAGGCACAGAGAACTCCCTTCAGACATGACTTGAATCAATCTTCTGCATGACTTATCATAGTGAAACTGGCAAAATACAAAGATAAAGAAAGAATTCTGAAAGCAGCTAGGGATAAATGGGCCTTAACATACAAAGGTAGACACATAAAGGTAGTAACAGACCTATCTACTAAAACTTGGCAGGCCAGAGGAGTGGCAGGAAATTTTCAATGTGATGAACAGGAAAAATATGTGGCCAATAATCCTTTATCCAGCAAGCCTGTCATTCAGAATAGAAGGAGAGATAAAGGCTTTCCCAAACAAACAAAAACTGAAGGAATTCATCACCAATAAACCAGCCCTACAAGAGATCCTAGGGGTATTCTGTGAGTGAAATGTTGCAAAGACCACAAAGGACCAGAGACATCACTACAAGCATGAAACCTACACATAACACAATGACTCTAAACCCATATCTTTCAATAATAACACTGAATGTAAATGGACTAAATGCTCCAATCAAAATACACAGGGTATCAGAATGGATAAAAAAGAAAAAAAGACCTATCTATCTGCTATCTATAAGAGACCCATTTAGACCTGAGGACACCTTCAGATTGAAAGTGAGGGGATGGAAAACGATCTATCATGCTACTGGAAGTCAAAAGAAAGCTGGAGTAACCATACTTATATCAGAAAGACTAGATTTTAAACTAAAGGCTGGTAACAAGAGATGAATAAGGGCATTATATAATAATTACAGCATCTATCCATCAAGAAGAGCTAACAATTATAAATGTCTATGCACCAAATTCAGGAGCACCCAAATATATAAAACAATCACAATCATAAGCAATCTTATTGGTAAGAATGTGGTAATTACAGAGGACTTTAATACTCCACTTACAACAATGAACATATCATCCAGAAAGAAAATCAATACATAAACAATGGCCCTGAATGATACACTGGACTAGATGGAGTTGACAGATATAGTTAGATCTTTTCACCCTAAAGCAGCAGAATATACATTCTTCTCAAGTGTACATGGAACATTCTCCAAGACAGATCATATACTGGGTCACAACACAGCCCTTCATAAGTATAAAAGAATTGAGATCATACCATGCACGCTTTGAGACCACAATGCTATGAAACTTGAAATCAACCAAAGGAAAAAGTCTGGAAAACCTCCAAAAGCATGGAGGTTAAAGAACATCCTACTAAAGAATGAATGGGTCAACCAGGCAATTAAAGAAGAAATTAAAAAATATGTGGAAACAAATGAAAATGAAAACACAACAATCCAAACTCTTTGGGAGGCAGCAAAGGCAGTCCTAAGGGCAAAACACATTGCAATCCAGGCCTATCTCAAGAAACGAGAAAAATCCCAAATACAAAATCTAACAGCACACCTAAAGGAAATAGAAGTAGAACAGCAAAGAAACCCCAAACACAGCATAAGAAGAGAAATAATAAAGATCAGAGCAGAAATAAACAATACAGAATCTAAAAAAA